>NW_006767629.1:162089-170060 GCF_000300595.1 Phanerochaete carnosa HHB-10118-sp
CCCTCAAACATGAATCCACATCGCCGATCTGCGGCTCGCCGACTCGTGCGGCTCGGGGTACCAGAGGGCGTGGCCCAGATGGAGCGTCTGGAGACTGGACGCGTAGATCTCGTCCGGAGCGGACAGCGGTCGGAACCAGCGAAACATGAGGAATGGGAAGGGGATACGCAGCGCAATCTGGAGGAGTGTGGGCGACAGTGCAAAGCGTGCCAGGGACACGCACGCTGTGGGATCGATGGCGAGGACGGCTCCAGCGTCACTGGCCTGATGGATTCGCACGAGGAAGACGGGCGCCCAAACATTAAATCGTCGGGTAGGAGAGGATTGGGCATTCGCAATCCTCGCATTCTAGAGTAAGAAGAACTCGCGGTATGTAGTGCTAGGGCGACCAGCATGGAAACGGCGACGTGCATCAGTGAAATGGTGCCGGCCGCGAGGAGGAATTCGCGTCCTATGGCCAGATGACCTGGTCCATGATACAGGGTATCTGAAATGGCCCAATTAATATTGAGATTGGACTACTGGATGTGTTAAGAATTTGGCTGCGCACCATGACGTCGCGCCCGGGGATCGCAAGGAATTGGAAGTGGCTCGGTTGATAGGTTCTTGTTGCGCTGACGGGGGTATACCGTCTCGATTAGTAAGGATAACGATATCGAACTGATGGCTTGTCATCACCGATGAGGATAATATTACAAGTTGGCCGCCGTCGACATCGTGGTGAAAGAAAGACCAACGGATAGTGTCTTACATAAGTGCCTCGTGGCGTTTGATGCGCCCTCGGGCGGACTCGGGCGCCGACTCTCTACGTTCGATCGGCGGCACAAGCCGTCTGATACCCAAACCTTGTGCGAACGAGAGCTATCCTCGGTCTAAATGCGAGTCTTGTCCAATATCAATGCTGCTCTCTGGTCTTGGTGCTCGAGTAATGAAAGTTTTCTCGCGGATGTCTTGGCTTAAATCCGTCCTCGAAATCGTGTTGAAAGATCCGTAAAGCATCTTTGATGGTCTGAGGCCATTATAGAACACTATTGCATTTTATATGTCGTTCGCGCGTGTTATAGAACGCCGTCGTGCACTGGTATCCTTCGAGCGCGCTATACCAGAGCAGCGCTCGATGTCCCTGACTTGGGATTTGTAGGTCGTCCTTGCGCGGTGCAAGCCTACCTAACTTGGCCCGCACCCTACTTTCAAACAACTTCGAATTTAAACGACTTGGTATTGACGTGCACGCTACCGGCTTCTCATCCAGGCTCAGCTAAGACAACCAGCACGCCACCGCCGGTCTAGCCGCCCAGTATCCCCTCTACGATGCTGTGCCCGCAACCCTCGGTACGCTCGAAGTACTCAGTCATTGCATCTGTGCGGCCCTCAGACCCCAGGCGCCCTCTTGCACGACGAATCACACCTGCAACTCGCGCTGCACCTTCTCCCGCCCTCTACACCGCCAGCGCGCGCGGACGCCGAGTCAGTATGTGAACGATGCCCAGCGCGGCTGCCTGAACCGGGCGCACAGGGCCGAGACATCTGCCGCGCCACATTCCTATCCGGCATCGACCCGCGCGCCGTTTGACTCCTCAATTGGGACAGAGGTTGATTCAGAAAGACAGCGTCCTCGTCAACTTCCACTTCGCTGCAGAGCAGGGCCTTGGGCGTATGTTTCACGCAGAGCGACGACTGGACCCGGAGCCTTCACGACGTAACTCATGAGCACGACTCGTCGATTGCTGTGGGTGATCCCGGCACCCGCTTTGTACATGGGCCCCGCCGATCCGTGTCTAGACCACCTCCTGCAGCTCCCTTCGCCCGACCCGGAGGCCAGCAGCTGTCCTTTTAATTGGCGAGCCGCCGACGCTCGCGGTCCCGGTTAGCAAAATAGCGCGCCACGTGACCAGCTACTCGGCCCGCAGTTCTGTTGGTGGCAGCGTCGAGGAGGGCCACGCACAACGCCAGGTGGTGACACGCACGATAACCGACGGGGCTGCGTGGCCCTGGCGCACGACGCCGAGGCATTTTCCCGTGCACCCGGAGCGTCTCAGGGCTAGGACGACCCCCGCCTCACGTGCTCGTACTGGCCTCTGAGCACGCTGCCGTGCTCTCCAAGCGGGACAAAGGCTGGCCTGGAAAGACAGAGAATCCGGGCTCCTCCGTGTCGCCTTGCTGCAGAACAGGGCCTTGAGCGTATGTTTCACGCGCAGCAACGACCCCAGGGTCTTCACGACGTAACTCATAAGCGCGACCCATCTATTATTGTGGGTAATCACGGCTCACCCGTCTGCATAAGGGGCCCCGCCTATCCGTGTCTAGACCACCTTCGGCGGCTCTCTTCGCCCGACCCGGAGGCCAGCAGCTGTTTCTTTTACTTGGCAAGCCGCCGGCGCCCACGATTCTGTTGAATAGGGCGCTCCCAATGCCCGTAGCTCTGCTTGGGTTTTCCCTGGGAGCGATTTCGAGAAGGCCGCGTATGATGCGCCTGCCGGCCTCGCGCGGGGCCGCCCTGTCGTCACCAGCGCAATATTTCTTCACTCTGCTCGTCTTCTGGCCTGTACTGCTCGCACTTCTGAGCACCAAAGACGCGCAAGGACGTCCTCTCGGGCGGTGGCGCTGGGCGGTCCGATGCATGACCGTCGACGCGTCCCGCGGGTGCTGGTTCGTTTTGCTGGATTTAGGGCCTACTAAATGGATTTTGATGCCATCTCTGTCGTAATTCATCATAGTCAACCGCCTTCCGAAGATATATTCTGGGATGTGCTCTCACCAGTTCTCCCCGAACGGCGCGAGGCTATGCGGACGCGACCAGATGCTCACCAGATCGCTCCCGCGAAGGCGGGTGACTGGGTTTTTTGTCGGTGATGGGGCTACTCAGGACGGCTGCTAGCAGTAGTGGGGATGTCATCGATGAAGCACATTATACGCTATGTGGGGCCAAGCAGCAACAGACAACGACAACAAGCATCATCGCCTGTGACGCGAAGGAAAAGTTTGGAGTTCAGCTCGGCGCCCGAGTCGGCAAAGGCCGAGAGGATCACGTGAACCGAACCGGTTAATGATCTCGACGCCAATGGCTCGCCCTGATATGTCGTACGGGCCAACATCCTTGTGCGTACACACTCTCAAAGCTCCGTATAATGTCAATCATTTTGATTATCCCGCACGAATAGCCAGTCTTCACACTGCACAGCGTGCCCCGCTCGCCAGGAACTAAACCTTGGGCGCCAGAGTGGGATCGTCTTATTGTCAAGAGGGCGCGGAAACAGTTGGCTTCAATTTCGCGGCAAGTGGAGAAAGGCACTGCGCTTGGAGAGCCTCAACAAACTGCTGTGAGTTCATTCTCCTCGTCAGTTTCCTGCGTGCGTTTCTCAGGAAGATTCGGCCCCTAGAATCGGCGGCGTGCTAGGCCAAGACAGGTGCACACCAGGAGATGATGCGAATGAGATGATGGAATTGGGATGAGCGCGATGTGAGCCGTATCAAGCCAGTTTTTCAGAGGTACATGCTCACGCTTGTGCGCAGAGAGGTCACTAATGGCAGGATACGTACGTAGAGGTCGAGGTCCAGCTTGAGCGAACAGCACAGACAACAAGCTGTTCGCTAGTGGCCATCACCACCATAGCTTCGACAACATACCGCGTGGAGGGCCTAAGCATAGTCATGCTTGACGGGCCTGCATCTTTCGTAGCATCTGCCTTTGCGATCAAGATTCAACTGTCTTATGCCAAGCCATTGTCAATTACCCGGATATAAGCCCTGCTTGTTCTCAGATGCGATCCTCGGCAGTGTGCAGTTTGCTGCGTTATAGGCTGCCTTTGACTCGACGCAAGATTCGTCTGCAAATACCCACACCCTTCTTACCTCCTAAATTGGCATGTCCGCTCTGCACAGCGTTATTTTCGATCATATCCTCCCCCGCCCTCCGGTCGCCGCCCACTGCGCTCTGTGCGCATCTGAATCTGTCAGCGCGGCTGACCCCCAACGCTAGCGTCTAGAACGTGCTAAATTGCGGGGATCAAGACCGCCGTGCATGGGACAGGTCAAGCCCAGGACAGTCCAAGGTGCGACCTTGCACTTTGCTCTGCATTTATACTGATTTTGGTGTGTGCGTTGCTCCTCAGTGCCGACCAAGCGTGCCCCCACTCGATCGACGATTCGGGCCATCCTTACTCGGGAATATCTGCTACGGGACAGCCTACAAGCAGAGTCGTTGAGACCACGCCTCAGAAGACAGACGAATGCAGTGCGCCCGCCCGCAAATCCCGTCGAGCGCAGGTCTTGCGAAGCACCCATATCGAGCGAAGACGCCTGCGCCCTCAACCTGCCTACGTGAGGAATGGTCTTGGCTATGGCGGAATTTCGGGCGAGATTGTGGCTGGTGGGTCTTATAATTGGGCCTCGATTGTCGTCCTTCTGTAGGTCGACCACGACAAGTGCACAGAAATACTCGTCAACCTTGTCACGAGATAGCGCGTTTGCTATGTCCCACCTGTGAGACAACACGTGGTACGATCGTCACCAACGTCCTGGGCGGCTACTCTCTCCCTGCAGTCGACCGCAGTGGTCAATGTCGCTCATGTTTGTTCGAGTCGAAAGCCATCGCAAGACGAAAATATATTGTTTGGGTTGACCTACCGATGTTCGCGCTGCGGGAGTCCACCGCCCGACTGACTAGGTTAGCTTGCGTAGAGATTCCCACACGCCTGCCCTGTATACGATACCTTGCTGCGCATGGTCTATGAAGCCTGGAATACACGCCGTAGGTCGATACACTAACCGGCTTCTGAGATCCAAAGTGTATTTTACATTCGCCCATGTTTGCTTGTAACGTAATACTAGGTAAGTAACAGCGTACTATCGTATTCGCAGTAGATCTTGAATGTTATACAAATGGAGATGTCTGTTGTCGTCATCACGTATCAGAAGGGTCTGACTGCCAGGTAAAGGCAGAGCTTTAACATGATTGGAGTCGCCGCTGCACCCTTCAACCTTCCCGATGAATGTACCGGACTTCGCGCCATAGATGTCGACATTTCCGTATGTATCGATGAAGACCACGCAGTCTCCG
The DNA here is from genome assembly GCF_000300595.1 of Phanerochaete carnosa HHB-10118-sp. NCBI lineage: Eukaryota > Fungi > Basidiomycota > Agaricomycetes > Polyporales > Phanerochaetaceae > Phanerochaete > Phanerochaete carnosa. Next base: position 167,149 of record NW_006767629.1, read on the forward strand.
GACGGAGAGTATGTCGCATGACATGGTGTACTTGCTAATTTGAAGGTACGGCGTAGCTGGCCCGTCCGCGAATCATACGTAGTGGCTGTTTCGTCTGCCTTGCCAATTACCAATATCTCGGCCCCATCTGGAGAGAGTGCCACAAGATTCAACAGCTCTCTCTGTTCGTCGATCGCGAGAAGCTCTTGACCAGTCATTGCGCTCCAAACTTTGATTCGAACCTTGTCCGTTTTGGTGGTCGTGACTATGTGATCGCCTTGGCGCGACATCGCCCCAGTTGCGCTGACACAACCAACGCGAACGTAGGTCTTGGTATCATAGATAGAATAGGTGTCGTTTAGCCTGATATAGAAACGCGAGTTGTCCGGAGAAAAGGCTAGCTCATACACCCTCCCGTTAACGCTGAAGGACTGCAGGCATGCTCCAGTTAATGCGTCCCAAAATTTTACGGAATGGTCGATGGAGGCGGTAGCGATGAGTGCGCCGTGAGGGGCGTATGCAATCTTCTCTACCTCCCCAGTATGTCCTTCGAGACGTAGAAGTGCACATCCACGTCGGATATCCCAGACAATCACAATATTGTCCTCGGCTCCCGAGACGAGGGTGTGACCGTTGGGAGAAAATGCTAGGGAAGAAACCTTTTTTGTATGTCCCTGATGGTGCAAGCACTGAACCAATAGACCGTCCGATAGTCGCCATACGAGGACATCATTAGTCCAAAACGATACCGCCAGAAGTCTGTCGTTGACTGCCGGGTGAAATACTGGGCGGAAACGGATCACATCTCGAGTATCAGTGAAGTCAAGACACTTCAATTTCAGAGGTTGGGCCTCGTCTCTCGCTGGGCCAACGAAGGCACGCAGCTCATGCAAGCGACCAGCGACATCGAGGGTGATATTCGGCCATTCTGCCATGTCGGGAGTGGTGATGGTGCGACGCGCGAAGGCCCGTTCCCGCTCATGCGCAATCACGTCTTCCATGCAAAGCGATCCAACTGCGCACAATTTAGAGACCGCAGTCGTTGGTGAATGATATACTCACGCGTGCCGTCGATCTCAACTGGAGGTTGCTTTCCGCGAAGATAGCTTGCGAAATCAACGACACAGTCGCCACCCTGAGTAAAAGTGAGTGCTTTTACTTTGAGATATTCGTGTAGCACGTACGATGATGCTCTCGACATCGTCGTCGCTTGCAATAGCAACCTCGGCATTGGAGGTCTGCAGAAATGCGCTGCCCGGTTAGCACGGCGAAGATAACTGGGGGGCATGCCTACCTCCAATATGTATTCCAGAAGGATGTCTAGCGGATCCGAAACTTTGCTCTGGCATCTCGTCAACCGTGCGTTCCGCTACATGATAACAAAAAACACACCTCACTCCCGGGCCCTAGGATGTCTACTTCGTCCTCGTCCTCGTCCTTCTCCACCATGACTCCTTCTGCTCCGGAAGCGCCACGCCCATCGCCCTGACCCGGCAGCCGATCGTAGCCAGCGCCTGCGACGACCTTCCGAAGAAATCCCAGTCGCTTCAGCATCTTGTATCGCTTCACGAAGACGGAATGGTCTCGCTTTCCACCGGCGGTTTGGGAGCTGGACGCTCCCGACAAATAGTTCTGGCCTTGCCGTTCCATCCTGGGACCCGTCACGGACCTCGAGTGCGACCCGCCTGCTGCGACTCCCGCGACGCCGCCAACACGGCCTTCCGCCGAGGCACTGGAGGTAGTGCTTGCGTTCCCGAAAGCGATCGCCGCCCAGTCCGCCCCAGTCTTGACCCAGCCGCTGACTACGACGATGTCCTCCGGATTTACGTCCTGGAAGAGCTCGTCTTTGACGTACGCGCACCACTTGTCGTGATTGCGGAGGATGTGCTTCTTCAACAGACGGTTCTCGAACATCCTTTCGGCGTGCGCCTCGCTCTTCAGAACGAGTACTGCACCCTGCGCCGCCTTGCATGTGTAGCTAGTTTCGAGAGTCACAGATACACTGGGACCGGCCGTCCTACGAACTGTCAGCAGGAATGCACCTGTCGGATTAGTCGGTGTACTTACACATCTGCCGAGGCATGTATCTCCCTGCTCTCTACTCCATGGCTACGATAGTTGCCTGGGACGAGCGGCTGGCGCCTGCGATCGATCTTGAACACGCCTGGAGGCACGGGCTCGGTGATCTTGTACGGCGGGTCCCAGAACGTGACTTTCTTCTCGGCAGCAGACGTGTCGAGGTTGAACAACCTGATGAACGCCCCCTCAAACATGAATCCCACATCGCCGATCTGCGGCTCGCCCGACTCGTGCGGCTCGGGGTACCAGAGGGCGTGGCCCAGATGGAGCGTCTGGAGACTGGACGCGTAGATCTCGTCCGGAGCGGACAGCGGTCGGAACCAGCGAAACATGAGGAATGGGAAGGGGATACGCAGCGCAATCTGGAGGAGTGTGGGCGACAGTGCAAAGCGTGCCAGGGACACGCACGCTGTGGGATCGATGGCGAGGACGGCTCCAGCGTCACTGGCCTGATGGATTCGCACGAGGAAGACGGGCGCCCAAACATTAAATCGTCGGGTAGGAGAGGATTGGGCATTCGCAATCCTCGCATTCTAGAGTAAGAAGAACTCGCGGTATGTAGTGCTAGGGCGACCAGCATGGAAACGGCGACGTGCATCAGTGAAATGGTGCCGGCCGCGAGGAGGAATTCGCGTCCTATGGCCAGATGACCTGGTCCATGATACAGGGTATCTGAAATGGCCCAATTAATATTGAGATTGGACTACTGGATGTGTTAAGAATTTGGCTGCGCACCATGACGTCGCGCCCGGGGATCGCAAGGAATTGGAAGTGGCTCGGTTGATAGGTTCTTGTTGCGCTGACGGGGGTATACCGTCTCGATTAGTAAGGATAACGATATCGAACTGATGGCT
>NW_006767629.1:170272-185913 GCF_000300595.1 Phanerochaete carnosa HHB-10118-sp
CTGGAGGCACGGGCTCGGTGATCTTGTACGGCGGGTCCCAGAACGTGACTTTCTTCTCGGCAGCAGACGTGTCGAGGTTGAACAACCTGATGAACGCCCCCTCAAACATGAATCCCACATCGCCGATCTGCGGCTCGCCCGACTCGTGCGGCTCGGGGTACCAGAGGGCGTGGCCCAGATGGAGCGTCTGGAGACTGGACGCGTAGATCTCGTCCGGAGCGGACAGCGGTCGGAACCAGCGAAACATGAGGAATGGGAAGGGGATACGCAGCGCAATCTGGAGGAGTGTGGGCGACAGTGCAAAGCGTGCCAGGGACACGCACGCTGTGGGATCGATGGCGAGGACGGCTCCAGCGTCACTGGCCTGATGGATTCGCACGAGGAAGACGGGCGCCCAAACATTAAATCGTCGGGTAGGAGAGGATTGGGCATTCGCAATCCTCGCATTCTAGAGTAAGAAGAACTCGCGGTATGTAGTGCTAGGGCGACCAGCATGGAAACGGCGACGTGCATCAGTGAAATGGTGCCGGCCGCGAGGAGGAATTCGCGTCCTATGGCCAGATGACCTGGTCCATGATACAGGGTATCTGAAATGGCCCAATTAATATTGAGATTGGACTACTGGATGTGTTAAGAATTTGGCTGCGCACCATGACGTCGCGCCCGGGGATCGCAAGGAATTGGAAGTGGCTCGGTTGATAGGTTCTTGTTGCGCTGACGGGGGTATACCGTCTCGATTAGTAAGGATAACGATATCGAACTGATGGCTTGTCATCACCGATGAGGATAATATTACAAGTTGGCCGCCGTCGACATCGTGGTGAAAGAAAGACCAACGGATAGTGTCTTACATAAGTGCCTCGTGGCGTTTGATGCGCCTTCGGGCGGACTAGGGCGCCGACTCTCCACGTTACCACGAGAACGATCGGCGGCACAAGCCGTCTGATTTCCAAACCCTGTGCGGAAGAAGGCCGAACACCGGTCTGAATGCGAGCCCTGTTCAAAACCACTGCTGCTCTCCGATCTTAGTACTTAAGTAATGAAGGTTTTTTCACCGACGCCCGGATATCTCCGCTTAAAACCATCCTCGTGATTGTGCAAAGCATCTGTAGTGGTCTGAGGCCATGTAAAACACTAGCGCTTTTTATATGTTGTTTACGTACGTTCTGCAAGACCTTTGAGCACTATCCTTCGAGCGCACGATCACGCTCGACGTCCCTGACTTGGGACTTGTGGGTCATCCTCGCGTGGTGCAGCCCAACTCGACTCGCGTCCTACTCTCGGACGAGTTCGAACTGACGCGCAAGTCGCCGGATTCTCATCCAGGTTCAGCTGAGACAACTAGCACACTAGCTGCCTAGTATCCCCTCTGCGATGTCGCGCCCGCAACCCTCGGTACGCTCGAAATACTCGGATGCTGCATTTATGCGGTCTTCGGACTCCAGGCGCCCTCTTGCACGACGAAGCGCACCTGCGTCTCGCACTGCACCTTCTCCCGCCCTCTACACCGCCAGCGCGCGGGGTCAGTACGTGAACGAAGCCCGCTGCTTGAACCGAGCGCACTGGGCCGAGACATCTATCGCGCCGCATTCCCATAGACATGCGCGCCGTCTGACGCCACAATCGGGACAGAGATCGGTCTGGGAAGGCAGTGTCCACTTCGACATCCACTTCACTGCAGAGCAGGGCCTTCGGCCCGCGTTTCCACGCGCAGCAACGACTCCCGGGGCCTTCACAGCGTAAGTAATGGGCGCGATTTGTCTAATATCGTGGGAGACCACGGCTCACCAGACAAAAGGCCGGCTTGAAAAGACAGAGCGTTCGGGCTCCTCCGCGTCGTCTCGGTGCAGTACAGGCCCTTGGGCGTGCGTGTCGCGCGCAGCAACAACTCCCGGGGCTTCCACGACGTAACTCATGAGCGCGATTCGTCTATTATTGTGTGCGATTACGGCTCACCCGTCTTGTATAGGGACCCCGCCGATCAGTGTCTAGACCGCCCCCTTCGCCCGACCCGGAGGTAAACAGCTGTTCTTTTACTTGGCGAGCCGCCGACGCCCACGACCCCGGCGAGCACAAGGGCGCGCACGCCCAGTCCAATGGGCAGTCGTTTCAACCTGTGGTCCTGCGGGGAAGACAACTTCGAAGAAGGCCGCGCCGCGCGACGACGCGCTTGTCCTGCTCGTGGGCCTCGCGCGGGGCCGCTGGCACACGCTGTCGCCGTCTTCTTCTGGCCCTTGGATACACCCTTCCAAACGTAAGAACGCCCTGTCGGGCGGCGGCGCGGTCTGGCCGGGCGATGTGATGCGTCTGGCTCGCGCGAGTGCTGGTTCTTTTTTTCTGTTTAGGGCCGGTCAAGTAGGTTCTGATGGTTCGAGCTCTTGGGTCGTGATGCATCACGGCCATTGGTTCGTTGGAGATGCGCACTGAGATGGGGTTCCCACCGGGCGGTGTGCGACTGCGCGGACGCGACCAGATGTTCGCGAGATCGCTCCCGCGAAGGCGAGCGTTTCTCGTCGGTGATGGGGACTCGCACGTGCTTGGAAGGGCCTGTCCTTGGCTAGACCGCTGGTAGGGTCGGGGGCCCAGTTCGACTAGCCATCGGCGGTTTAGCTTCGGGATATGTTCCGGGCTGCGCGTATTTTGGGTGCGCTCGCCTCTTCTCGCGAAATCGTCTTCCAAAGCCGCATACCTGCACGCTTTGCTGTTCCACCCACCGTGAACCCCGGGGCGCGCTAACGTCGCGAGCGTGAGACTGTCTCGCCCTGTCCGCCAGTGTCGGTGCCGCCCTTTGTCTTGATGGGCAGCCGCCGCGGTAAGAGCGAGGCTCCTCGGACACCACGTCATTCCCGGCTCGAGGGCAGCTCAGTCAGTCGCACGGACCCTGGTGGGAACTCGGGAATGTATCGAGCGCCGAAATCGGGCGTCTCGGGGTGCAGGGAGCAAAGGGTCGCCGATCAGAGGACATGTGTCTATTTCGAGGATCGCGACAATCCCAGGACCAGGGGCCGGCGCGGCGCGGCGTGTGTCGTGTGGGCATGCGAGACGTGTGAGTACGTCACGACGGACGCCACAGTTCGGGTCGCGCGGTCGCGGGGCCTGAATTAAGTGCAGGTCGCCGCCGGCGGAGATGAGCCGCAATCGGCGGGTGCGAGGCAGGGCAGGCTGCACGCACGGCGACCGCTATGGCCATGGCCAAGCAGGTGACGGCAGGCCAAGGCCAGGCCTCCCCGCGCAGATCCTGCGCGTGACGCAGCCTCGTGTGCGCCCTCTTTTTGCGCGCCCGCGCGTGTGAGGGCAGTCGCCGCCCGAATGTGTGCCAGGGGCGTCCGCTTGGGGCGCCGCGGGCGCCGCTGCTCGGGCACGGCGGGGCGGCAGCGGGTGTGCGAGAGACACGGTACGCGCCTGTGGATGTTTCACGGGGATCGTCGCGTGCATCGTCGGAGGGACGCGCGTGCAGGATCGCCGCGGTTCGATCGGCGCGAACGTGTTTCTGTGGGCAGACTGGGGACGCGGCACGCTCGGCACGGCTGCCATATCGGGGAGATTCCCGTGCCTCTTGGGATTGGGGGTGACGGATGATTTCCCCCCGGCCGGCGTCCATGCTGGCTCTGTTGTCCGCTCCGCCGTCTGCGCGTGTCCGTCCGTGTATATAAGCCCCTCCGCACCGAGGACCCCCACGCCCGCCCGACTGCCTCCTCTCCCCCATCCTCCCGCATCGATGGCGGCCAAGGTCTCCCTCCCGAGTATCAACGAGATGTTCCCTGGTGCGTCTCCCCTCTCCGTCTTCGCCCCCAGCTCCTGCTGATCTCCGCGACAGAGCACATGCTCGGGCCCTTGTACACCGACAGAGACCGTTCGCCCTCCACCCAGGTCCGTCTCCCGTCGGATCGTCTCCCGCTCTCCATGCTCACTGACGTCCAGGCACACGAGCCGCAGCAGGCCCTGCGGCCGCACGACCCGGGCTATGCGCCACACCCCTCTGTGTCCCCTGACTCGGCCTACGACGCCACACCTGCCCCCGCGCCGCCTCGCTCAAGACCCAGCTTCCGCGTCCAGATCCCGCCGCCGCCGCCCTACGAGCCCTCGTCGTCGTCGTACACACCCTCGTCGTCGTACGCCCCGTCATCGTCAACCAGCGCTTACCCGCCCTCGTCGGCCTACACGCCGTCCTCCTCCACCTCGACCCTCCCCTCGTATGCGCCGTCACCAGCGACGTTCCGCGCGGTCCCGCTGCCGTCTCCGTACACGCTGCCGACCGCAGACGCCTTTGCGCCCTCGTTCGTGCCGCCGCAGTTCGCCCCGCAGCAGCCGTACGCGAGCCCAGCGCAGCTCGGCCCCCAGCCGTACGTCAGCGCCGCGCACTTTGGCGGCGCGGGCGGCCCCATGGTGAGCGTCGCGAGCGAAGAAAAGAAACACTGCTGCCCGCACTGCCTCAAACGCTTCAACCGGCCGAGCAGCCTGAGCATCCACGTCAACACGCACACAGGCGCCAAGCGTGAGTCTTGTCTCCCGCCCCGTTTCTTCCGTTGTGCGCGCCCGTGTGTAACCGTTGTGCCTCGACGACAGCGTTCAAGTGTCCCTTCCCCGGCTGCAGCCGCGCCTTCAACGTGAACTCGAACATGCGCCGCCACTGGCGCAACCACCTCTCGGCCGCACGACGTGCGGGCGGCGGCGGCGGCGGCGGCGTGGGGCCAGGCGCTCCGTTCGGCATGAGCCCCGTCGCCGTGCCAGACGCGCCTCCCGCACACGAACAAGCACCGTCGGCGTTCAGGCACGACGCTGAATTCCCACCCGCCCCGCTGCGCGCGCAAGCCCCCGCAGGCTTCCCGCCGGCTGCCGCGGGCCCCCGTGTCACAGGCTACGTCGTCACCCCGCCCAGTTATGCCCCCCAGGCCCATGCAGCGGCAGAACTGCCCGAGACACGGCCGCGGTACACGCACGGCGACGCACACGCGTCGCGCTCGTACGTGCGAGACTACCACCGCGACGGCGAATACAGCGCTCGGCTGCCACTGCCGCACACGCCGCCAAGAGAGGCGAGGGAGGAACGCGCGCCGCCGACACCGCCCCTGAGCCACTCGGCGTCGAGCTCGCCGCAGAGCTCGAGCGGGCACAGTTTGCCGCCTGTCGGCGTGCCTCCGCAGTCGGCGTATGCGCCGGCGTACTACACGGGTGCGTCGAAGACGTCGTATGTGGCATACGCGGCGTTCGAGCCGACACGTACGTTGCCCGGCGCAGAGGCGCACCGACGTGCAGACGAGCTGCCGTCGCCGGGGAGTTCGCGCGAACGCGGGTATGACAGGCGGGTGTACGATGACGATGGCAGCGCGCGTGACGATGATGCAGGAGACGAAGACGACGACGACGACGAGGCGTACAGCGAGGAACAGGACGCGGACGCGCTCGCAGACATGAACGACAACGACGAAAATGACGACGAGGACGAGGACGACGCGTACCCGCCCCCGCCGCTGTCCCCACAGGCGCACCTCGCACCGCCGCCTGCGCCGCTACACGGGCGCACGCGCAGCCGGTCGTCGCCGCGCCTCGCACCGGGACGCTATGCGCCGTACGCTGCGCCGCGCGGTGCGCAGTACGACGAGCGCACCGAGTGGGCGCGGCCCGAGGGGCGTGCGCGGAGCAGCACTGTCGCGGGCGAGGCGGCGCCGCTGCGCGCGGGCCGGTGGTGGGATTGAGCTGGTGTGTTGAACATATAGACGGACGGACGGTTTTTTTTTTTTGGAGGTGGCTGCTTGCGGACGGTGTCGGTTCGTTTGTGTATGCTCTCGGCTTTGGTTGGTTACCTTTCTTCTTTTGCTACCATTTCACATTTTCATACACTGCTTGCATTTTTCATAACACTGTGCTTCCCTATTCGCATCCCCCTCTCACCGCCTGCATCTCTTTCCATTTTGCCATCTCACACAACACGCGCATATCCCCCTCTCACCCGGAACAGTGCACCTTTTTTACACACATCGATGTATCCGTATATGCCGCCCCTGACCTGTGTATTTGTACCCTTGTATCGAGCAGCTTTTTGCATGTGTATCTAGTAGCGTCTCCCTCTACTGCCTCGTGTGTATTATTATTAGGCGTGACGCAGCGTGCGCTTTTACGGTTCAAGCCGCGGTACGTACGTCGCTGGCGGCGCCGCTGTGTCACTGCTGATGAGCGGGTGTAGTATGTCGTCCTTTTGTGTTTTTTTGCGATGAGCAGCGGTGTCAGTCTGCCGACGTGATCATTGGTGACAGCGCCGATGATGTTCTTTCTCGTGCATTGGCTTTGTGTCCTAGCGTCCTTCACTGCCTGCTGTGACATAGCGTGCCTTGCGGTATGTGGACGTCTGTCCGCCGCGCGTACGTCGCGGGCGGCGTCGCGATGCCCGTCTGGGCTCTCGAACGTGACGTCCCTGCCATATTTTAGTCCTGTCAACTGTATGCGTATACATGCCTGCTAGTGGCCCCCAGAGCTCTCTGGGTATTTATTTGGATTGGCGTCATGCTTTTTTTTTTTTTCGGTATGTGGCAGTTATCGTCGACAGCGCCGCGTCCCATCGACGCAGACAGCTGACTGCGCCGCGGCGTCCGTGCCTAGGCGCATGACCAAAAACCTCGGTCGTTGGCAGGGTCGTGAACTTTGGAGGTGTGAGAGGCCGTTGGGTTTGCGCTGGAAATTGCCGGTGGAAGCGAGGGTCAGGGCGTGCCGACGGACGATCCCAGGCCCCCCCTCATGTCCGTCCCGGGGAATGTGATATATGGGACAGGTTTCCGGCTGGAGACGTCTGTTTCGTGCCCTGGGCAACCGGACGCCCCGTTTCCAGATGCTGCACACACGGGACGTGTTTCCGGCGGGGGTGTGTGCAGCAGCGTCTTCCGGCGAGGACCCTAGCTTTCCTGGATGTCCAGATATCGGGATGTCGGGATCCTTGCCGCGAAGCAGCGCAGCGCAGCGGTGCAGTGCGTGTGGGGCTGGGGCTGGACGGGCTCGTGCCACCAAGAGCATTCCCACGTCAGGTGGTGCACCGCCGATCCCGGACGTGGTGGCTTTGCATCATGGATCGCCGTGAAAAGCTTGGGCTCGTTTTGGGAGGTGCCCATGGCATGAGCGGCATGTTGCGTTTGCATTTCAGAGCGTCGTGCCCTCCGGTGACGGAGACATGTCGCCTGCTGCCGTCAGTCTTGCACGGGTGCAGAAAGCCCTGTCGTCGTCGTCGTTGTTGTTGCGGAAACGTCCTGGTCTTTGCGACGCGCCAGAAAAAGCAGCCGAAAGCGAGCATCGAACGGGCGCTTCCCCGCCGGTGGCCGGCGGCAGACCACGGTGATCGGGTGAGCGTGTGCCCTCGACGCTCTTCGCTTCCGCTCTCCCACGCTTCTCGTCGGATGGCTCGAGTCTGGACATGCTGTAGGGCTCGCGGTGGCTCACACGCGTACGCACGACTGGTGCCGACAACAGCGTTCTCTGGCCTGTCTTTCTGCGTCCGAGCGCCAGCCTGTATGCGTCCGAGTTCGCAAAGTGCACAGACGACGGTGACGTCGTCGCCACCCCGGCGTCGTGCGTGTGCTGGGCCCCTACCCCGCGTTCGCTCAGGCGGCTCATGTGCTCACACATAGGATTTGCGTTGCGCGTTCTCGCAGATCCTTATATAAAATGCGCTTCGCACACGGCACGTCATCGATTCATATCCAGAGCGACCCCCATCGATCCGTCTACGCCCAGAAACGGCATGCTGGCGATCGTGCATTGGGGGACGTGCACCCCTCCAACCCCGCAACGTGTGTGCCGTGCGCGGGAGGTACGTCCCGATAGGCCTGCGACGGACATGTTGTGGGGCGAGCGGCGCCCGACGAGCGCGGCCCTTGGCGACAAGACACGCGCGTCCCTCCCGAGTCGGATGACGCGCAGCCGTTGCTTCTGTCTCGCGCGTCGTGCGGTCGACGCGGCCAAGCCGCCTCCCGAGACAGAAGCCACGATAGGGACGCCCCTAAGCGTTGAATGGAAAACGGGACGCAAGACGAACGAAACGACGTAAGGGACCGTCGTGACGAAGATGGATGAGATAAACTCGGGTACGGTTAATCTCCTCGCTAACGCGTAAAGGGGCCGGCCCCTGAGCGGGCTCGCCACCGTTTGTCCTCAGCGCAAAAACTCCCCGAGTCCCGCCTTGGTCACCGCCGCTCCTCTGCTGCGAAGGAGACCAATGCCGGACGCGCCGGCCACCCGCCAGGACGCCTCGGGCGGACTCAACGCCGCGTCGCAGGCGCCCTTCTCGCGGATGCCGCCGTCGCGCCGGGACAGCCGTGGGTGCCTGCCGTCTCGCTATAATTACGGATCGGCGGGCGATCCATCCCCTCTTTCGCTTAGCACGCTCTGCGGCGGCGGCGGCAACGGCGCGTTAATGTAGTCCAAGGGTCCCCCACCTACGATCTTGGCGAGAGCCGATCCTCGCGCTCATCACGAGGGCGTCGTCTCCCGGCGGAGTTCTCTCCTCCAGGACGGCCAGAGTTCTGGTCGGAGGTGTGGCGGACGTACGGCGGCGGCGCGCGCGCGCTCGCTGGTCGCATGGCGTGCGCGTACCGGGCCAGCGCGCCCCGACGAGAAGATCGCGATGTGCGCGCCCTGGGGTGATTCGCGCGTGCGATCGGCGGAAGGAGCCTCGCCTCCCCCTCTTGCAAACGACCAGCTTCCGCGCGCGCTCGTCGCCCGTCTGTGGCCGGTTAGGCTGCTCCTGCGGGAGATGCGGCAGAGGGGGACTGCGCGCGGTGTTTGGTGGTGATGACGAGGACTCGGGCGTGGCGAGATCGGCTCGGGCGGGAAGGAAGAGAGGGTGGGGCGCGCGGGACGCGGTGCACGGCGCGTTTTTGGCCAACGACGCTGATGCAAATGGGCCGGGCAAAAGCATCGCGCGCGGCACTGTGCGAGCAACCGCCAACGATGTGCGAGGTGGAAACATGTGGGTGTGCCGGTGGGTGTGGCAGAGTCCGAAGCAGACGCTGCAAGAGCACGCACGCCGGGGTTCTTCTGCTGAGTCAGAGAGCGCCGGAGTGGAGGCTTCGCGTCTGCGGCGCGTCGGCCCGTGGACGCATGTTTTCGCGTACGTGGAGAGTTCCAGAGGAGGCGTTGTGGAGAGGGCGGTGGGCGGCGACTCGGAGCTCTGGGGCGACACGCCGGCCAGATGAACGCCTACGGACGTGAAATTGGTTGACACATGTCGCATCGCACGCGTGAAGCTTAATGCCCGAGGGTCCATCATACCCCGGCGGCGAGATTAGAACTTTTGGTGTCAATGTCTCGTCAATGCCGAATTAGAGCTATCTGGCAGTGTCAAGGAGGTGTATTGGGGGCCTGTCAGCACTGAGCCGAGACGACGGGGCACTGCACTGTTTCCTGCGACAGGAATAAACGATTCACGAAGCTTATTGTCTTGTACTGGAAACAAAATTCTTCGTTTTCAGAGCGTTTGGTTGGTGAGAGGTTCTGCTGCTGACTATCTGATGGCGACGTGGAGGAATGTCGCACCCACCTGACAACCGCATCAAACGCCACGAAGAACTTATGTAAGATTTTTCACGAACGGCGAGCGCGCTCTTTCGAGTTTCACTTGACCGCAACGTCGACAGCGACCAGCAGCTCATAACTTCTAGGTCGTCGCTACATAATATTTTGCTGTCGACCGGACGAAGTGTCCGTCACCCATATTGACTCTGCATCATTCTGGCACAACGTCATCGCTCACGATTCGCGACGTCGACGACGTCGAGACCGCCTATAAGCCCAATCCGCCTGTTGCATCACAGTGAAGACCATATATAGGATCATGCGACTACAGATTGTTACATTCAGCATCAAGCTGATGTGCGTCACCACTTCGAACATGACCGTCCTCTATTCTGACTGGATCTTCGTGCTAGCAATTCGTCTTATCTCAGTAAACGCCTACAACACAGTCTGCGGCTGGTATATGGTCCTCATCCCTTTGGGAGACTCAGAGCGCGAGCGTCCATCTTTCTCGTGGGAAACGATCAGGCTGATGACGCTGGAACGATCCTCGCTATCAATCCTCAGAGGGTGTGTCCTTGGTGCTGCCACCTCTGCTCTTCCCGCCTGCTCTACATCCTACGTCTTACCCCACATGTTTCGTTGGTTTCGTCCGCTATCTGCTCCAGACGAGATCTATGCGTCCAGTCTCCAGACGCTTCATCTCGGCCACGCCCTCTGGTACCCCGAGCCGCACGAGTCAGGAGAGCCGCAGATCGGCGACGTGGGGTTCATCCACGAAGGCGCGTTCATCAGGCTGTTCAACCTCGACCTCTCCGCTCCCGAGAAGAAGGTCACGTTCTGGGAGCCGCCGTACGAGATCACCGAGCCCCTGCCTCCGGGCGTACTCAAGATCGATCGCAGGCACCGACCACTCGTCCCCGACCATTACTGTAGTCATGGAGTGGAGAGCAAGGAATTGCACGCTTCGGCAAACATGTGCGTATACCAGCTCGTCCGAGAAATCACTCTCTGCTGACAGTCTGAGCCACGCAGAACGGCCGGTGCAAATGTGTCCGCAGCGCTTACTGCCAACTACACATGCAAGGCGGCTCAAGGCGCGATTCTCGCGCTCAAGAGTGAAGCTCACGCCGAGACCGTGTTCGAAAATGCGGTCCTGGAGAACTACATCGCCCGGCATCACGACGGGTGGTATGCGTATGCCAAGGACGTCCTCGGTCACCGATTCAAGCAGGAAAGCCTTATCGTAGTCCGCGGCTGGGTCAAGACAGAGGCGGATTGGGCCGTGGCTGCCTTCAGCAACGCCAGCACAAGTGTCAGCGCTTCGGTCGAAGGCAACGCTGGCGGCGTTGCGGGGGCTGGAATCGGCGGGTCTCACTCGAGGTCTGTAACGGGTCCACGAGTGCAACGGCAGGGTCGGGACTACCTGGCGGACGCGTCTCGCCCCCGTCCCGCAGAGCCGATCAGGGACCAATGCGTCCTGGTGAAACGCTACATGCTGCGAAAGCGGCTGGTGATTCTGAAGAAGATCGTTGCGGGTGCGGACTACCACCGGCTTCCGGGTGCGGGCGACGAGCGAGGTGGATCGGGAGGGAAAGGAGTCGTGGTGCAGGAGGAAGAGGATCTTATCGACGCAAATATGCTGGAGTTCAAGGGCGAGGTACGTCTTGCGCTATGTTGTATTTGTGAAGTACGCGAGCTGATGAACCACTAGGGCGAAGCTCCCGACCTGCTGGAAATCCTTCTGGACTACATGCTGGAGGTGTGTCCACCCAAGCCTAGCGATGTCTGTTCCGCTAAGTGATGCGTCTTGAACCACAGACTACCTGCGCCGAGACGGTGATTGCGAGCGATGACGACGTCGAGAGCATCATCGTACGTACCGTGTGAACTACCTCCTTGCAGACTGCGGAGACTGATTTCAGCCAGGGTGGCAATCACGTGGTCGACTTCGCCAGTTATCTTCGTCGAGTGCAGCCTCCAGTGCACGTCGACGGCACGCGTGAGTATCCTATCGTCGAGCAACAGCGTCATCCAAGACTGACGATCGTCGCATAGTTGGGCTGATCTGCACAGAAGACGTAATATCTCATGAGCGAGAGCGCACTCTCGCACGTCGCATCATCACACCTGCCGACGTGGCTGACTGGCCAGGTATCACCTTGGACGGCGCTGGTCACCCGGGAGACCGGCCCGTCTTCATCGGCCCCACGCAAGCGGAGGTTCGACCACTGAAACTGAGACAGCTCGTCTTCACCGACTCTCGAGATCCATCCGCATTCTGCCGATGCTTCTCGGTGTCAACTGATGGCAACCTGCTAGCCGCCTCGTTCGCAAGTGGTGACGTCCTCGTGTGGCGACTACCCGATGGTCTACTCGTCCAACGCCTACATCATCAAGGCCATGCACAGCCTGTGCGCTCCCTTGAATTTTCTCCCAACAATCGTTCTCTTGTCTCAGGATCCGAGGATGGGACCGCGATCGTCTGGGATATCCGACATGGTCGCGCACTTCTACGTCTGGAAGGACATAGTGGGACGGTGGGGAAAGTTGTGTATGCCCCAAACGGCGCACTCATTGCCACCGCGTCCGATGTCGACAAATCTGTGAAGATTTGGGACGCCTCGATTGGAGCATGTCTACATTCCTTCGACGTCGAGAACGACATATACCAGGTTGCCTTCTCCCCCAATAACTCGCGCGTCTACATTGACCAAAAGGGTCGCTGTTTGATCTATGACACCCAAACTTACACGCGCATCGCTGAATTGCGGCATAATTATGAACCCTGCGAGTCGTCAGTGTCTCGCCAAGGAGACCGCATAGCCACCGCATCGACGAATGATCAAGTGAAGATCTGGAGTGCGGTGACTGGCAAGGAGCTTCTCACAATCGACCACCCGCGAAAGCTCTCATATCCTGTGGCATTCTCCCCCGACGGCTCCGAGGTATTGGCCGCTTGTGACGCAGACAATACGACCGTCGCCTTCAACTCACGGACTGGTCGGTTACGTCGCGTCTACCAGCTCTCAGGAACATTGCAGTATGCATCATACTCCCCACGCGGAGACTACGTTGTCTTGGGAGACGGCGTGAGGGATCTCCACGTCTGCGACCCGAAGTCTGGAGCGTTCCTTGCGAATTTTGAGGGGCTCGGTGACGCTTCCAGCATCTATGACCCTCGATGTCTACTCGAGGGTCAAAACCTCGTAGTGCATTTCTCGGACGGACTCTCGCTTCTGCATGATATCCGGGATGTATTGCGACTGAGATAGCGTGGAGTCACTAGAGTGACACTTACTTCACTTGATATTATATTAGCTCAGACACATAAAGAGTATCCGGAAAATATAATACATCAATGGGTGCTGAAATAGTGTAAGGGCGCATATTCATGCGATGAGTGAAGATAGTAAGAGCGTGCGCGAGATGCGGTCTAGGGACGATAAGCAAGTAGATGTGATAGCAACGTCGGGTGTCAGATTTCGCACACCATACGTAGCGTTGTGCTGCAGATGATGGAATAATATGAAGGGCGATGACAGCCAGAAATCAATCTGTGCATTTACCGAAATCGACGTCACGATTGCGACTGGATCTCGTTTGTCAGGGAGATACCACAGGAGGGAGCATACTGCTCACTTGGTCATTCTGGCCGAATGATTTGCAGGTCTGTTTAAGTATTTTCTCGTAGGGAACGGCGAATATGCTCGGAAATGACCTATTGCGCGAGCTTAATGCTATCGGATCCTATAGCATTTGCAATCCGACGCACCCTTAAGTTGAGGATACACTGGCCTTCCATAATTGTAACTCGTCTGGAATCGCTCCTCCGTGTCTCTCATATGGCAGAATACATCAAATATGATAACACCGTGACGACTGAGCGAGATGGATAGATGAGAGAGTGATCGAGATGTTCTGGACGACCATCTGGTCCTGTAGGCCACAAAGGCCTGATAGGCCTTTGGTCCTGCGCCTAGCAGATTGCAGAATTTTTCGTTTTCGTTGGATGCGTCAATCCGCGTATTATGCACATATGCTTGCTGCTGAGTCTGTGGGAGAAGAAATCAGAGGTCGCACGATTAAGATGCACACAGACGTACAGTATGTTCTGCCGAATTAGATATTATCTCCGACTGATCTACCGCGGCAGGAGAGTGTCTAGCAATTGGAGGTTAATGTCCCCCTAAACTCAGAGCACCAGAAGATTTCTGGGGAACGAGCATCAAGGAATGAATATCATGTGTATCTGACAATTATCCACAAGATCAAATAAGCGAATACGGATGAATTTGGTGGTAGACGAGACTTATGGGTCATTGTTATCGCCCAGAAATCGTACACTTGACATGTTTGTAAGGGGTTGATGTAAATCAGAGCGTTACGTGGATATAGTGGCCAAAAGCCGCATGGAGACTGTGATATATATCTGTGTACTCCACTTTCTTCTCAATGACGTCCAAGACGACGTCAGTTCGATCGTCCACCTTCCCGGCCCATCAAATTCAATTTTCACCAATCACGGTTTTAGAGCACAACAAACCCAAGCAGTGTCAGTAATCACATGACGATATTAATAGAGCAACATGGACACCGTTCATTCAAACGTTCCTGTGTTTAGTGAGTGCGAGGGAGCATTTTGATCCGTGTCACATGTGGGTTGTTGGTGCTGACAACCCTTGGGACCCGACTCTCGTGCATTTCCTTGTTGTCGTTTCCTGCTTGGTCGTTGCGCGGCATGTCGCTCCTTGTCGCTCTCTTCCAAGTATACACCCATCGAAGACCCCGGACGACTCTCTGGAAGTGGCGCCCTGCCTCGTCACACTCCTGTTTGGATCATGGCACCAAACGAGCGGCACCCGCCTCTCGGGCACTATTACAGTCACGCAATCACCCAGCATGGTACCACATCAGGAAACAGCGTCTTGCTGCGTAGCAGGGGCGTCTACTACCGCGTCTACGCTCGCTGCTTAGTGCATGCGCGAGGCTCAGGAGAGCCTGGCAGCACTCAGCAGCCGCTCATATATGCACCACAGAACACTGGCTAGTTTCTTGCGCCGTAAGCTAGATTTTAATGTAAAGCATATGATTACAACATTAGTGAATGGAACTAAATAGTATACAAAATTTTGATTGTGACACTTGAAGCTTGAAGCACTGTCCGAAGGTGGTATATTCTTCACTTGCTCAAGTACGCGAGTGTCTGCCCTAAACTAGCGAGTGATGGCACAGCCAATAATAATAAGCACCCGAACATCTCTCCTCTTGTTCCACGTCACCACCGCGCCGCGTCAGCCTCTGTCAATGATGTCAGTCAACGGGTAACGCGTCGACGCCCTCGACGTCCTTGCGTAAGTGCTATTCTTCTGATACATACTCATACCCTTCTCATGGGCAGCAAGGTCGCATCATCACGGGCGGAGCGGGCGCACAAACCCCGGAGTAACGAAGCAACACTGTGTGCGCGACTAAGAGGCTCGTGAACAATACGACAAGTATTGCAGGCCACAAGAGCTAGGGGCGCGACGACCGCGTTGCTGGTGAGATACCCACAGCTGTTGAGGGCAGCACGGCCCTCCACCGCTATCTTACTTTTCTCAGCGGAGGATGCGGCGTCTTGTGGATTACGGGCAGTGGTAATTGGTGAGTTTATTAGACTATATAATCTCGATGTTGTCAAGTTGAGGTCGTACCAGACAATGGAAGATCTGCCAATCCGCCTCCCGCTGTGGTATCCACCATCCACCTCTACCACCGTGTCGTGCATATCGGGGTACGTCATGCTCTCACACTCGTGCACCTCAGCCGCGGCCTTGCCTAGCTCACACGCGAGCACCGGGTGCACGTTGCGCTTGAACGCGCCTTTGAAATTTCTAGCACAGGCATAGCCGCGGGCGCCTGTAGCTACGCAGGGCATATCGTGAGCCGCTCGTGACGCGCCTCATAACAAGCTCGTCGCTGTTGCACAGGTATTGCAGGAAGGGCGGTTGATGGATGCGCATTCGAGATCACCAGCCGCATATCCTGCGCTGCTCCCTGGGCTGGACGCATAGCAGTTTTAAGACTTAGGTGAGTCATGCCTCCGGAGATCATTTATCTATTATTCTGACTTGCTATGTGTTATAGGTTTTCCTCTTGTG
>NW_006767629.1:186419-192760 GCF_000300595.1 Phanerochaete carnosa HHB-10118-sp
CCTAAAATGATAGATTTGCTACCACTTTCATGGCCATTTGCAGTGCAAGAAAATGATAAATTTGTGTAGCCTGAAATGAACCTGAAATGACTCAATATGGCTACATTTTGGTACGGCAAAGAGTTCATGTTTCAGAAGACTCTGTGGCGCATTTCAGGACATCTGAAAGAACATATGTGGAGATCATTTCTGCCTCATGTTTGCAATGAGGAAAGGTACGGGCAAGGATAACTTTTGATGGTCCTGAAATTGCCATTTCTGATGGATTTTGAAGCTATTTTATGAGCTAGAAGATTTTTACTTGAGATAAGCCAAAAATGTCCTAGAAACGTACTACAAATTTGCCGTAAATGGTAATTTCAGGACCATCAAAAGTTTTCCTTGCCCGGACCTTTCCTCATTGCAAACATGAGGCGGAAATGATTTCTACATATGTTCTTTCAGATGTCCTGAAATGCACCACAAAGTCTTCTGAAACATGAACTCTTTGCCATACCGAAATGTAGCCATATTGAGTCATTTCAGGTTCATTTCAGGCTACACAAAATTTATCATTTTCCTGCACCACAAATGGCTACGAAAGTGGTGGCAAATCTATCATTTTAGGACACCAGAAAGCCCCGGTTAAGTCTCCGAAAATGAAACATTTTTGATGGCTTGACCGGGACATTTCAGGTGATCTGAAATCAGCTCATGCCCGTAGTGTGGTCACAGGGTAATAGGGGTCAGTTCCACCAGGCTGCTGGAACTACGAAGCTCACGGGGCGCTTCTGGTCTCAGACTTTTTTCCTGATGCAGTGACTACTGGATCAATGTAAACACGCGTATCTCAAGGTGATGCGTCACCTTAGCCGCCAGATGTTGAACATGGACTCGGTTTCAGCCGTGTTTCCGAGGGCTAGCACGGCGGCCTGCGTCTTCTGACACCAGTTCTCGGCGCGCAGCCTTGAAGCGTCAGGCCATCTGTGAATCTCGTACAAGCGCCTCTCGGAAGACAAGACCTACGACCACCGGTACCTATATGTGGCGGTCTCGCTAGGCCATGGCGTCAAGCTCGCGGATTCCAGCAGGTCAGCCATAAATGCTCCAGGCTGGGACCTCTGTCTGCTGCAGCGTCGCCGCACGCTGAGGTGCGTGCAGTGGTGGCACGGGGGCCAAGTTGCACTGTTCACGAAGTCATTTCCTGGCAGAGCCAATGGCGAACCAACTTGTCTTCTTGATGTGACGCAGGTTCCAACAGCGACCAGGGCTTACGCGAGCGGCTGGAGCTGGATGAGCTACGATGGCATGGGTGGGAGCGATGGGCGAGGTGCTCTAGGCAGAGATGGGATTGGGGGAGGCTAGAAAGGGAACATATCTGAAGGAGACCTGCCGAAGTGCGGAGATGATGTGAGTACCAAGTCGTGTCGTGCTGGAAGGATTACTAACATATGGCGTTTTTGTAGGTATTTGTCGACGTGCTATACCATGAATAAATTCGCAGTGCATCCATTGACAGCGTTGCTACCTTGCAGACGTCGGACCTCCGATCCCAGAAGTCTCAGGCAACAAGAAGGTCATTGTCAGAAGCTGACGGCACGATTACGCGTCAAGCATAGCAAGATAGGGCTTTAAGATTCTTGTTTGACCCTAGGACAATAATCAGGTGGTTGATTCCGTGAATCGACCTTTGCTAAGCGCAGCCTCTCGCGGGCGTTGGTGGTACGTAAGTTTCCCCGGTCACGACAGTTTCGATTTCAAACTGCGACAGCGTCCTGCTAGGTGTACCTATGCACGTCGTATGATGCGTGCGAGACTAGATTTTTTGCATGCCCAAAGCATTATCACGTTTCGCCTGAGAGGGCAGCAGGATTCGCCGTTGAAAATACCAACAGCTTACAGGCTGGACCATCTCTGACGGTGTCATAGATGCAAGAGACTCCTCTTCCGAAGCGCGAAGATTTCATGTCCGAGGACTCTCCAACTGATCTCAGGACCATGTGTTTTCCTTGATTACTGCTAGTTCCATGTCGCTGAGACTCTGTTTCAAACAGATGAGACGAATGCTGATGCTTGAACAGGTCTATCATGCTATGCCTGTCAAGCACCAACAGCAGCTATCGGTATGGTGTTCGCGCTGAAAGGTGGATCATTGCATCTGATGATACACGCAGCGATGTTATACGGCACGCATGTGAACTTGAGGAAGTTCTTCACTAAACTGAGCTCTATCAGGTCATCAAGATGGCTGCCATAAGGCTAGCATCATGGCTCCGAAGACATTATCTTTGGGCATGCGAAAATCTCTTGGTTTCTGTGTGACAATTTGCGACCGAAATTGTGCGCAACCGACAGTCTAACACTGAACTCGTGTACGTCGCCAATTAAATTTCTAAAAGCGATCTCATTGTAACTGATTCACAGCATATCGCGCCGCCCAAGACGCTAGTATTGGCCAGAAGACAACTTTCGACCTGTTCACTATTCCAAGGGCTAGGCGCCCGCTCCGTCCTTCTGTGCGAAGACATCGGACCTGAGACTAATGGCACTGGGACCGTCCTCGCAACCGATCCCAAACCATTCTTGTTCCTGGCCGTTCTACATCGTCACCTCTGCTCCATCGACTCATGCTGCACCACCCCTCTCTTTCACCAGCTTTATCTGCCGTCCGCCCCAGATGACATTCGCTCCTGCGTGCGAAAGGGACACCAATATCGAACATACCGGCACGCGCGCACGCTCGTTAGGACGCCAAGGGCAAGCTCGAAGTTACTTAGCCATTGCGCCGGGATAGCTGTGGTGCCTGTACCGCCCGCCAGAATGCGGATCGGCGGGCGAATCTTCCCAAGCAAGCGAGAGAAGCCACAAAAGATGCATCTTTCTGGCGACCGGGGCGGCAACGGCAGTGGATTTCAACATATAAACTTTTCGGCAGGGGCTCACCTGCAATTTTGACGAGGCCGGTCTTTGGTGGAGTCCCCTTGCAGGATGACTAGACTTCCAGCGCCGTCGGAGTGGCCAGACGTGTGGTGGCGCTCGCTGTTGCAGGGCGTGCATGTCCCGGCTGGGTGCACCGTGCTCGCTCAAAGATTGCGATGCGCCCCAGGAGGTTTGTGCGCGTGCATGCGATCAGCGGGCAGGCGATCTTTGGGATAGGCCACGTCCAGGAGGCTCATGTGCCTCTCCTTCGACGGCACCTTGTGAGCGAAGGCCACGTGAGCTCGACAGTCGCCCATGTGTGACCGGTCTTGTGGTGAGAGATGCGGCAGCCTGTCAGTGCGCAATGCTGCCAGTGATAGTGGTGGGCGTGACGAGGTCGGCTCGGGTGGGGGGGAGAGCACTTGGAATGCAGCGCATGGACTGTTTGGCCAACGACATGTCCCGGTTGGCTGGTGCGGCTTGCTCAGTGTTCTTTCGGTCTGGATCTGTGTGCGCGCTGCTGATGCAAATGAGCCGGGCAAGCATGGCGCGCCTGCGGCCAAGCATGAACAATTGAGAGAAGATGCACACGCTGGCGCTGCAGAGTGGGTTTTATGCTGAGCCAGAGGGTGCCCAGTGGTGCTTCGCGTCTGCGGTGCGCGGACATGTGTTTCGCATATCAGCGGGCCTCAGGTGAGGTGTTGTGGAGATCCTGCGGCGGCGCGCAGACCCACTTCGCCCGAGCTTAAGAAAGGTATCGACGGCATGTGTGTCAACTTGACGCTCTCCCTACGGGTTGGTGTAGATCACGTCTCAGGCATATAAGACTTGAAATCATGGGCAGTGTAATTGCATTGTGGTTGAGAGGATGTTCTCACATTGCGCGCTGGAATCTTAACACCTGGAACTCTTTCACAGCATGCAGACACAGAGTAAGAAGAACCTTTGGTCATTTGGTAATATTTGTGCGGTCTTTCAAGGCCCCGATTCCCAACCAGGGAAGATGCATGTGATTCCCAAGGATGGAGCATTTTGATCCGTGGCATGTGCGCTCCGTTGCATTTGACGCTCTTGGACAGTTGTGCCACTACGGGCATGAGCTGGTTTCAGATCACCTGAAATGTCCTGGTCAAGCCATCAAAACTGTTTCATTTTTGAAGACTTAACCGGGGCTTTCTGGTGTCCCAAAATGATAGATTTGCTACCACTTTCGTAGCCATTTGTGGTGCAGAAAAATGATAAATTTTGTGTAGCCTGAAATGAACCTGAAATGACTCAATATGGCTACATTTCAGTATAACAAAGAGTTCATGTTTCAGGAGACTTTGTGGCGCATTTCAGGACATCTGAAAGAACATATGTAGAAATCATTTCCGCCTCATGTTTGCAATGAGGAAAGGTCCGGGCAAGGAAAACTTTTAATGGTTCTAAAATTACCATTTACGGCAAATTTATAGTACATTTCTAGGACGTTTCTGACTTATCTCAGGTAAAAATCTTCTAGCTCATAAAATAGCTTCAAAATCCATCAGAAATGGCAATTTCAGGACCATCAAAAGTTTTCCTTGCCCGGAACTTTCCTCATTGCAAACATGAGGCAGAAATGATTTCTACATATGTTCTTTCAGATGTCCTGAAATGCGCTACAAAGTCTCCTGAAACATGAACTCTTTGCTGTACTGAAATGTAGCCATATTGAGTCATTTCAGGTTCATTTCAGGCTACACAAAATCTATCATTTTTCTGCACCGCAAATGGCTACGAAAGTGGTAGCAAATCTATCATTTTGGGACACCAGAAAGCCCCGGTTAAGTCTTCAAAAATGAAACAGTTTTGATGGCTTGACCAGGACATTTCAGGTGATCTGAAACCAGCTCATGCCCGTAGTGTGCGTTTCCTTGTCATCTTGGCCGTTGCGCGATGTGCCACTTCTCCGGCCTCTGGGCAACTCCGCCGAAGTTGCGCCCTGTCTTGTCACACACTCGTTTGGACCTATGATAACGAGCACTGCCTGCTTTTTGGACACTACCACAGCCATGCAGTCACCCAGCACGACACCAGCAACTACTGGATGATGTGCTACTTGGACTACCGGGTGTTGAACGTTGAACATGGTCCTAGCCTCGGCTGTGTTCCCGAGCGCCAGCATAGTAGCTTGCATCCCCTGGCACAATTCTCGGTGCCCAGCGTGGTCTCGAAATGGTGAGTTGGCAAAGAGTCAAGCAAGTGACTTTCCGATGACTTGACCAACAACCTGTTGGACACACGGGTCGCCGCTATGCTCTACGTCATCGAGAGCAGAGATGTACCGGCGTTTTGCCATCCATTTGGTGAGTGTATAACTATGCTGAGACATGTCTTATATACATGTGTAAGCAGCACGTGTATGAGTTGTCCCTGAACACAAGCTTTGGGATCTGGGGAGAAACTTCAACGCGACCTCCGCGGCCTGTATGCGAAGGTCTCTCTGTGCCTGAGAACCTCATTCATATCAACATTGCAGTAACAGACTCATCCGGCTGAGCTCTCTGATAGAGTGTCGCTTCAAGTCGAGGTCAACAGCGGCGTAGGGCCTAAGTCACACTATCTACGTGCCGGTTTCCCTGCAGGGCCAATCACAAACCAATGCGTCTTGCTAGAATGGTGCAGACTCCAGAGGGAATTGGTGATATCTTCAGTAGCTGGAGCTGGAGCGGGCCGTCATAGTCTGGGCGCAGGTGATGAACAGGCGGGAGAGACTCAGAAGATACCAGATGTGAAGGAGGCTCGCTGAGGCTCAGAGATGATGTGAGTACCACGCTGTGCTGCACTGGGAGGACAGCTAATATATGGCATTTTTAGGAAGCGTTTGTCAGCATGATGTATACCACTGCTACCTGAAAATAGATTCGAAGTACATCCGCAGATGAAGCACTACGTTGGCGTCAAAGATCTTGCATCATAAGCCTGATGATGATTGCCAGAGATAGGAACGCTGACCGCGTAATCATATGCGGGGCGTAGCAAGACTTCGAGATCCTCGTTTATCACTAGGGTCATAATCAGGTATTTGATTCTGCGGCAGACGTTTACCAAGTACAGTCTTATGTTGGCGTTGATAACACGTGAGTCCCTCTAGTCATGATAGCTTCGATATCAGATGGCGACAGTGTCTTGCGACAGTTATACTTACGCGTGTCATATCTCGCAAGCAAAGCCGGGCTTTTCTATGTCCAAGCTCAGCCAGAGGAAGCAGCCAAGTTCGCTCTTGACGACACCAAGAGCTGTGAGGCTGGACTCATCTTCGATGATTACATAGACGCAAAAAACCACCCCCTCCGAAATGCGAATATCTTTTATACCTGGCCAATATCGGGACCATGTGTTTTCCTCGATCGGTGGACGACTGCTTCTGTTTCCTCGTTGTTGGGACTCCAGATGGGGTGTGTCAGACGAATGAGACA
>NW_006767629.1:193833-198284 GCF_000300595.1 Phanerochaete carnosa HHB-10118-sp
GTCCATGCCAATGACAACGACATAGCTCTGTCATCTTTGTTCATGCACTCTGCTGATCTTTTGAGAGGTTTCAAGTAGGGATGCTGTGGTTTGAGCTTGGTGAAGCCGTGGCTTGGCTGCAACAGCCGTAGTCTGGTGAGCAGCTCGCCGCACGGCAAGCAAAATTTGTCTGTCACAAAGCGCAGTCTTAACAAGGCTTAAATACAGCACTAGAGCTGAGTACCTTCTCAGATCTGCCCGCCATGCCTTCACAGACTCCTGCTAATCCCCCAGCTCACAAGCACATCCCTAAGCTTGCTCCAAAGCTTTTCCAAGCGCATAACCCTGGAGATCTCGACGAGCATCATGCGAAGCTTGTGGCAAAGCACATGAATGCTCAGAGGGACGAGACTGCTCTCTCTTCGCCTCAAGCCACCACTCCAACATCGCTAATTGAGACGAGCTTGGCAGCAGATCGCAGGTCTGAATCCAGCGGTGTAGACGAGGTAGAAGACGCACCATCTCACCCTGCGACAACCAGTATGTCACCAGATGATTACTTTCTCAAATTCCTCCGTTTCTAACATGTTTTCCAGAGGGAAAGCGTCGCTTGATTTCCTCTGGTTCAGAAGACGATGCGTCTGATGAATCAAGTGAAATCGAGCTATTGAGTGAGCCTCCGCCTCTGCAGAACTCAAAGAGCGGCTCCCTCTCTGGGTCAAGGACCAGGAAAATGAGTAAGCATGCCATCTCATCGTTCATTCTACTGCTTACCATCTTGTTTTCAGAAGCTAAAAAGACCAGGTTTGACACGAAGGCACAGGAGAAGGCGGCTTACAATGAGGACGGCTTTCTTGCGGACATCGTTGTCCAAGGGATCAAGCCAACGGTTCAGGCTATAGACCCTACAAATGCACGCAAGGATGTTGACCACTTCTTTGCTCCAGCTGAAGAGCACTTGGGAAGGCGGGGAGGGCCCAGCAAGAAGCACAACAAGTTCCTTCAATGCAAGTAAGTTACTTCTGTGCTCTCCAATTCAGATCTTTCAAGCTCATCGCGAGTGTAACAGAGAGTGGATCATCTCAGATATAACCAATCTGCGGCGCCACATAGAGACGAAGCATTTGGTATGCACCATGTCCTCTTCTCTTCATTCAAAAGCTTACCTACTCTCAGGCTTTGTTTCGTGCTTGGGCAAAGAAGAATAATTTCGAGTCCAAGCTTCATGGAGATATTCACAAGCGCAAGGCATCCCTTGAGACCATCAAACTTGAGCAGAAGACGCTTGACACCCATCTGCAAGATATGCCAAAGGAGGAGAGGGTTATCTGCTACTCTGAGCTTGTCTTCAAGCGGGTCGCCGTGGAATGGCTTGCTGAGACAGACCAGGTGCGCAGAGATAGTGCATTTTCTGCTGTTCTCAAGGTTAACATTTTAATTAGCCAATTGGTGCTCTGGAGCACCCTGACTTCTGCCGCATGATCCAAGTTGCGGCACAAGCTACAAATGGTGTCAAGATCCCAAATAGAAAAGCTGCTCGCAAGGAAATCCTGGAACACTTCTACGAACAGATGGCAGGTCTCAAGGCTCACTTTACGGTGAGTTTAAACACTGGAACTATTTTAAGATATCACTTTAATATGACTTGTAGTGCGAGGCTGTCACTGGCAAGATTAGCCTCACCTGTGAGGCCTGGCAAGCCTCCAATCTGGATGCCTACTTTGCGGTGACTGGCCACTTCATTGAGAAGCAGAGTGATGCCAGCTGGAAGCTCATTAGCTGTCTAATTGGCTTCACTCGTCTCAACAATGCGCACAACGGCGAACAACTGGGGCAAGCTCTTTTCAAAGTGGTGGATCATCTTGGTATCGCCCATCGGGTAAGCCAGTGCATCTCAAATACCTTTGAAGTACTCAGCTGATTCTTGTTCCAAAGATCAGACATATAACCTGTGATAATGCCTCAAACAATGGCACGATGCTTGACGAGTTTTCACGGCAGGTGGAACGGAAAACTGGCATAGACTGGGATCCAGTTGCACGGCATATTAAGTAAGCCACTGCGCTATCTACTGCTTCATCAAGCTAATACCATTGGTCTTCAGCTGCCTTGCACATGTCATCAATCTGGCAACGCAAGCCCTCATCTCCACTTACAGCTTGGCACCTCATTATAATCCTCATGACCCAAGTACAGTTGAGGATTCAGTTTCGTCTTCGCGAGATGAGATCGGACTGATTCGCGCGATAGCAGTAAAGGTGCGCATGATATTTTATTTTGTTTTCTCGTATGCTTAAACAGCAATATCCTGGCTACAGGAACGCTCCTCTGCTATCAGAAAGGAGCTGTTCCTCGACATTCAGCGGCGCATGGCTGTTTCACGGCCACTCCAGCTCATTCTAGATATGAAAGTGCGATGGTCATCCATCTACATGATGCTGCATCAGGCAGAAGCTCGTAAAGAGGTATGTGTACACACTGATCACTATCCTATATTGATGCTCAGTAATATTGGAGTAGCACATTGATGTCTTCATATCCAAGATTGGTATCAAGGAGACAAACCTTGACAAGCGGCGCAAGATCGATAGTCTTAAGCTTTCATCTTTTGAGTGGCAAAATGCGTCGCTCTTTCTTGGGCTTCTTGGGGTACAAAACCCCTCTTGTGCTTGTTATCTGCTGTTCTTACTGTTTTTTTTACTAGCAATCTGACTACGCGCAGCAGTCCTTCTTGTCAGAGAAGAATTCCACCCTACACCTCGCTCTCCTGGCTTTGGAAGCATTGTACAAGGCTTGGTCTTCGCGTGCTGAGCGAAGCAAGTACATGCGATTTGCCCCTGCTCTGGAGGCTGCTGCTGCAAAGGTAGACGAATACTACAATCGCACAGATACTTCAGATGCATACATTGTCACCATGTGTATGTTTAATCATATATTACCCTGCGCACAATTGACCAATTCTGTAGACCTGACCCCAGACCAGAAGGGGGCGCATTTCAAGAAGCACTGGTCCGCAGACTTGTGCCTGCAAGCGGAGCAATCCATGGAGAGGGTGGTAAGTCATCTTCATTTTGTTTGTTATGCTGCTCTGATATTTTATTAGTTTGCAGAACGGTGGAACAAGCTGCACCGCTCCAGTTCATCTACTGCCTCCGCTTCTGCCCCCAGACTGTCTAGAAAGGTATCTACCCTCCTTAGAGAGCTTTCAGACGACAAGGACGAGGCTTCAGCTATGGAAAACCCATCAGCAGAGCATGGTGGCTCTTCGTCTGACCAGGATAAGCCTTACTAGCAGGAGTACCACAGCTATCTCATCAGCAAAGAGGTCGTGCCACTAGGCATGTCTACTGTGACATGGTGGGGTGTAAATACTTTGATTTTACTCCACCACCATAGCTAAATGGTATCACAGCTGAACGCAGCTCGATCCCCCACTTGGGCGTCGCTTGCTTGCGATTTCCTTTCTATCATGGCCAGCTCTGTCTCTAGTGAGAGAGCCTTTTGCCAGGCAGGTATCACCATCAGCCCAAGGCGCAACCGATTAAAAGCAGATGTCGTCGAGGCACTTCAATTTATGAAGTGCCTCCTCAAGCACGATCTCATATTCCGGGAGCCTGGGCCATCTTCCTTGGTGGAGGAGGATGAATTGGCCCAGGATCTTGCTGAGATGACCTTGAATGCGCAGGAGGCTTCTGTTCTGGGACCTTGGGACCTTGGCCTTCTAGACGACGATTATATGGACTTATATGAGTAGCTGTTATGATGTATAATGCAAGCATGCGCTGGCAATACAAGTGTTGCGATGATTTTCTTGTTCATGTGAAGTTTGAGTTTGTGAACGGCTTTACTGATGTTTCACATCAATATTATACCTCAGAGCATTTATTTAAGCCTTATACTTTGCAGGAAAACCATTTAAATGCAGTACATAATCGCGTGTCTATGTATGGCAGCTGTGGAACTGTTGACAAGGTCTAGTGTTGCCACAGCTTGGCGCAGCTTGGCTGTGACTTGACTTTGGATGGCTTTTCTTTTTTGGGATCAGTCGAGTCAAGTCAAGCCGCAGTGCAGCCGCGACTATAAGCAACTATGGCTGAGCAGCGGCTTGCAGCCGATCGTCCCTCCCAAAAAGGAAGGTAGTTTACACTGGTACCATGGAATTCATCGTAACATTGCTTGTCCTACTTGAGTGATGCTAAATATGAACTGATCTCCTCTGGAGACTCTTCTGCACGGCTCTCCAAGTCTTTGAGCTCCTCTCCAATGTCCAAACCATGTGTGAAAGACAGAGAATGGCCTTGCTTGAACCTGAACTTGAGAATTTGCAGTGCTTCCATGAGTTCTCCACCGATTTTGTTGCGCCGGTCTGTAACTGTTATCTTTCCGGATGAGAAGACACGTTCACAGGGCACAGCAGAGGCTTGGATAGGCAGAATATCCATTGCAATGGCATAGATAGTTAGAAACCTGGT
>NW_006767629.1:203123-211378 GCF_000300595.1 Phanerochaete carnosa HHB-10118-sp
TCGAAATATTAATTTATCTTCACATTTTAGGCATCTCAGACCAGGTTTCTAACTATCTATGCCATTGCAATGGATATTCTGCCTATCCAAGCCTCTGCTGTGCCCTGTGAACGTGTCTTCTCATCCGGAAAGATAACAGTTACAGACCGGCGCAACAAAATCGGTGGAGAACTCATGGAAGCACTGCAAATTCTCAAGTTCAGGTTCAAGCAAGGCCATTCTCTGTCTTTCACACATGGTTTGGACATTGGAGAGGAGCTCAAAGACTTGGAGAGCCGTGCAGAAGAGTCTCCAGAGGAGATCAGTTCATATTTAGCATCACTCAAGTAGGACAAGCAATGTTACGATGAATTCCATGGTACCAGTGTAAACTACCTTCCTTTTTGGGAGGGACGATCGGCTGCAAGCCGCTGCTCAGCCATAGTTGCTTATAGTCGTGGCTGCACTGCGGCTTGACTTGACTTGACTGATCCCAAAAAAGAAAAGCCATCCAAAGTCAAGTCACAGCCAAGCTGCGCCAAGCCGTGGCAACACTACCTGACTGCAAGCCACCGCCGAGTCGCGCCAAGCCGCAGTTAAGCCGCGTAACAGCCAAGAGCCAATCAGCGACTTGGCTTGGCTGCCACATGGCTTGACTGCAACGACTAGCGGCTAAGCAGTCAAGCCGTGGCAACACTAACAAGGTCAATCCACAGCACTTGCCTAATTAGAATGCAAGCCGCGGCCCAAGCCAAAGCCGAGCCACTGGCTTATGGCTTGCGGTGGCTTGCAGCTTGGCTTGGGTTTTTGTAAGCCTAAGCCTGGCGAAGCCAAGCCAAAGCCACCGGCTTCTGGGCCAAGCCGAGCCAGTCAAATCACTAGCCATGCCCTCTGGTACCCAGAGCCACACGAGTCGGGCGAGCCGCAGATTGGCGACGCGGGGTTCGTCCACGAAGGCGCATTTATACGATTGTTCAACCTCGACACTTCCACGTCCGAGAAAGAGGTCAAATTCTGGGAGCCGCCGTTTGAGATCATTGAACCCTTACCTCGCGGCGTGCTCAAGATTGATCGGAGGCAGAGACCGCTCGTCCCCGATCAGTACTGTAGCCATGGAGTAGAGAGCAGGCAGATGTAAGCTTCGGCCGATGTGTAAGCACAGTAACGTATTCGAGGACTGCCGTTGAGCTGACAGCTTGCAGGACTGCCGGTGCCAACGTAACTGCAACCTTAACGGCAAAGTACACCTGCAAGGTGGCGCAGGGGGCAATTCTCGAGCTCAAGAGCGACGCTGTAGCCGAGACGCTATTCGAGAACCAAGCTCTAGAGAAGTACATTGTCAGGAACCACGACATATGGTACGGATATGCTACCGATACCCTTGGCCATTGATTGAAGCGGGAGAATCTCGTTGTGGTCCGCGGCTGGGTGAAGACGGAGGCAGACTGGGCGGTGACAGTCTTCAGTAACACAGATATGAACTCGAGTGCCTCTGTCGTGCTGGCGGCGTCGCAGGGGTCGAAATCAGCGGGTCGTGCTCGATGTCCGTGACAGGTCCAAGAATGCAGCGGCAGAGTCAGCACTACTCGGCGGACGTGTCTCGCCCTCGCTCTGCGGAGCTGACGAGGGATCAGTGCGTCTTGCTGAAACGTTACATGTTGCGAAAGCGGCTCGGTGTCCTCAGGAAGATTACAGCGAGTGCAGGTTACTACCGGCTTCCGTATGTGGACGACAGGCGAAGTGGTTCGGGAGAGGAAGGACTCATGACACGAGAGGGGGAGGATCTCATCGACGCAAATATGACGGGGTTCGAGGGCGAGGTACGTCTTGCGTTATAATAATATATTAGCGAGGTGCTCGAACTGATAAGCCACCAGGGCGAGATTCATGACCCGCTAGACATCCTTCTGGATTACATGCTGGAGGTGGGACTGCTCAGGCCGAGTATTATTTCTGGCGCTGAGTGATACATTTTTTTTTAAAAATCACAGACTACCAACGCCGAGACTGTCATTGCGAGCGATGATTACGTCGAGAGTATCATTGTACGTGCCATGCGAACGACTTGGCAAACTATGAGGACTGATTTTTACTCAGGGTGGCAATCATGTGGTAGATTTCGTGAGCTACATTCGTCGAGTGCAACCTCCGGTACAAGTTGATGGCACGCGTGAGTAGTGATGTGCGGGCCGGGCCTCAAAGCCTGCAAGCCCGCCAAGCCCGGCCCAAAAAGCCTGGCCCTAATCAAGCCTGGCAGCGGGCTCAAGGCCGGGCTCGGAGCGCGGTCAAGCCCAAGCCCGGCCCGGAAGCCCAGGCTTGGGTGTGCTGGCTCCGTTACTGTTCCCTGAGTTCAGAATAAGGAGAGAGCGACCTAATATGTACATAGAAGACAAAATGTAGATATTCTAGACGTAACGGCTCTCGCCGAGCACGATTGTGCGTCACCGTCTGGTGCCTGCTGTAAGCGCACGCTCGCGGACTTCGCTGCGACTTGACTTGTTCCGCAGGTGTAGATCTTCTAGAGATTATAATTTAGTGAGTACATGCAGTATTAATCTACTACACCCAAATACATTCCCTTTTGATAGCACCGGAACACTCGTTGTATTGTGAGCAAGCCCGGGCTTAAGCCCAAGGCTTGGGCCGGGCTCGGGCTCGGCTCGGGCTCAGGGCTCGGCTCGACGTCGCCACAAGCCCAAGCCCGGGCTTTGAGCCCAAGCCGGGCCCGCACATCACTACGCGGCGTGAGTATCCTATCCCTTAGCAACAGCGACATCTAAGAGTGACGGCCCTCCTATAGTTGGGCTGATCTGCACCGAAGACATGATCTCTCATGAGCAAGGCCGCACTTTCACACGTCGCGCCATCATACCCGTCGATTTGACTGAATGGCCAGGCATCACCTTGGACGGCGCCGGTCATCCGAGCGATCGGCACGTCTTCATTGGCTCCATGAAAGACGACGCTCGACCCGTGAAACTAAAACAGCTCATCTTTACTGACCCGCGACGTCCATTTGTATCCTGCAAGCGCTTCTCCATGTCAACAGACAGCAAGTTTCTGGCCGCATCTTTTGGAAGCGGTGATATTCTCGTGTGGCGTCTACCCGATGGCTTACTTGTTCGGCGCCTACACCACGAGGGCCATGCGAAACGTGTTTACTCCCTTGCATTTTCTTCCGACAGTCGCTCCCTTGTTTCGGGATCTGAGGGTGGGGTCGCAGTCATCTGGGATGTCCAACATGGTCGCACACTTCTACGTCTGGAAGGACATCGTGGGACGGCGGTAGTGATGTGCGGGCTCGGCTCAAAGCCCACAAGCCCGTCAAGCCCGGCCCAAAAAAGCCTGACCCAAGCCAGGCCTGGCAGCGGGCTCAAGGCCGGGCTTGAGATGAAGTCAAGCCTGAGCCCGGCCCGAAAGCCCAGGCTTGGGTGCACCAAATGTGTTGCCGTTCCCTGGGCTCAAAACATGGTAAGAACGACTTTATATATGCATATGAGACAAAACGTTGACTTACCAGACGAGGCGATCCCTGCTAGTGTGACTAAGCGCGATTGTGCGCCGCCGCCTGGCGTTCTCCGTAGGCGCCCCTTCGCGAACCTTGTCATAACATGGCTCGTAGCGCGGTCGCATGCCCTCTGGAGGCTGAAGTACAGTGAGTACATGCAATAGTAGCCTATCACATGCAAATATGCTCACTTTTGTAGCATAAAAATACTTATCCTAAGCTTGGCAAGCCCGGGCTTAAGCCCACGGCTTGGGCCGGGCTCAAGCTCGGCTCGGGCTCAGGGCTCGGCTCGACGTCGCCACAAGCCCAAGCCCGGGCTTTGAGCCCAAGCCGGGCCCGCACATCACTAGACGGTGGACAGAGTCATGTATGCTCCTCATGGCACGCTCATTGCCACCACTTCTGACGCCGATGGATCCGTGAAGATTTGGGACGCCTCGACTGGAGCATGTCGGTATTCCTTCGACGTCAAGGAGACAATATACCAGGTCGCCTTCTCCACAAGTGGCTCACATGTCTACATTGACATCAACAACTCCTGCTCGATCTATGAGACCCGAACTTTCATGCGCACCGCTGAATTGTGCCATGACGGCTACAAATCGTCAGCATCTCGCCAAGGGGACCGCATAGTCACAGCATCGAAGGATGATCAGGTGAAGATTTGGAGTGCAACGACGGGCAAGGAGCTTCTCACAATCGACTACCCGAGCAAGCTCTCGTATCCAATGGCGTTCTCTTCGGACGGCACTGAGGTATTGACAGCTTGTGAGGAGGAAAAGGCGGCTCTTATATTCGACTCACGGACAGGTCGGCTACGCCACGTCTACGAGCTCTCAAACGTGTTGTTTTATGCGTCATACTCTCCACACGAAGACTACGTCGCCTTAGAAGATGATGCGGGGAATTTCCATGTCCGCGACGCGAAATCTGGAACATTTCTTGCGAAGTTCGAAGCGCTTAGCGATGCAGGCGACCGTGGGGATGGGCCTCGATTTCTACTCGTGGGCCAAACCCTCGTGGTGAACTTCTCGGACGGACTTTCGGTTCTGCATAATTTTCAAGATGTATTGCGATTGAGATAGCATGGAACTATTGCAATGATGCTTGACACACTCTTTTCTTCTCCTTCCTCGATTTAAAGTGCTACCAACGTAGGGTAATATACACGTTTGCCTCACTCAGCGCATTCATATTGGCTCGAATATGTACAGAAGATCTATAAAATATAATATAATGTGCGCCGTGTATTCCAAGTGATAAGTGATGATGTTAACAACGTGCGCGGAATCCGCTGTATAATTATTTGGTGACATGAAGGGCGACGGTGACCAAGGATGAAACAGTGAATTCAGTAAAATCGGCCTTACAACCTGTTTGTCAGAATGACATCTTGAGACGGGAGGTGACGTACCATTTACTTGGTCATTCCGTCCGAGTGATATGCCGATTTGTATATTTATCTGTAGGATTCAGTGAATACTTATGCTCGAAAGCAACATATTTCGCAGACTAGTACCCAATAATATATAGTTTTGCCTCCAGCTCTCCCGTACGGCAGAACACAGTGGATTCGATCGTGCCGTGCCCGCGAGTCTGCAACGGCAGAGCGGGCTGGATGGACGAGAAAAGTATTGAGATGTGCTAGACAATCATCTAGTTCTGTAGATAGTGGGATAGTGAATCAGGGATTATACGGTTGATAGGCGCATAGACGTACGTTTAATGGATTGGAGATTACCTGGGACTGGTCTACCACAGTGCGAGTGAGAGTGTCTGTGCATAATCCATAAGATTTTGCCGAGAGCTCAGACGACCAGAAGATGTTTTGAAGACGAGCACCAAGGCATGGCCGTGGTATTTATCTCATGATTAACCGCGAACCCAAACAAGTGACCACGGAGGGCCCTGATGATAGGCGAGACTTACGGATCAGTATAGTTCAAGCTGTTGTCTGGAAGCTGTACGGCTGAACAGCTTTGTGATGGGAACGACATGCATCTCAGAGGTACGTGCACATAAAGCAGCCAAGAGGCCCCGTAGAGACTACTGGTACAGTATTTGCGCACTTTACTACTCCTTCTCGATCATCCACCTTCCAGCTTCCCGGCTCATCGAACTGACCTTTCGCCTCCTGTCAGCACATCCTTTACCAACAAAAACGGAAACAGTGTCGACGATTGCATGACAGAGTGGCATCGATTCGACGTCGCTGGTGGGGGAAGCCATCCCTGCTCGTTCTGTCGGCGCTGGGCGCAGAGCGGGGAAGCATTTTAATCCGTGTCCCGTGCGATCCGTCGCGTTTGATGCCCTTGGACGGTTGGACTTGACTCGGTTTCTTACTTTCCTTGTTGGCGCGACATATCACTTCCCCAAGCATCGATCATGGAAGACCCCCCTCTCCCTCGGCGACTCCACAGAAGTTGCGCCGCGCCTCGTCACACTAGTACTGTTGTTTGGACCTATGGTAACGAACAAGCATCATCTGCTTCTCGGGCACTATCACAGCCATGGACTCGCCCAGCATGATATCGGCGACTACTGTCCCACTGCAAATATGCGCCCTCAAGATGGCGTGCCACTTGGACTGCCAGATGTTGAACACGGTCCTGGCCTCGGCCGTTTCTCGAAGACCAGTACGGCAGCTTGCGTCCCCCGGCACGATGCTCGGCGCACGCTGCACGGCCTCGAAATAGCATGTTGAACAAGAGCCGAGAAAGTCTGTTGAAGACTCGGGTCGCCGATGTAGTCTACGTCGAGAGCACAAACGCGCCAGCGTTTGCCATCCATCCGGTGAGTGCATCATTACGCTA
Organism: Phanerochaete carnosa HHB-10118-sp; assembly: GCF_000300595.1. Lineage (NCBI taxonomy): Eukaryota > Fungi > Basidiomycota > Agaricomycetes > Polyporales > Phanerochaetaceae > Phanerochaete > Phanerochaete carnosa. The sequence continues at coordinate 209,424 of NW_006767629.1, forward strand.
CGAGATGTCTTACGTACGTGTGTAAACAGCATGCGCACGAGGTGCCCGTGAGCGCAAGCTCGAGAAACTTCAGCACGATCTCTGGCACCTGTATGCGAAGGTCTCGCCGGGTCACGGCGTCAAGCTCGAGGACCCCACCCACATCGGCATTGCAGTCATGAGCGCATGCGGCCGGGCTCTCCAAAGGAGCGTCGCTTCAAGCCGAGGCTGACGGTGTCGCAGGGCCTGAGTCGTGCCATTCACACGCCGGTCTCGTAGCGGAGCCGATCACGAACCAATGCGTCTTCGTGAGGGCGACGCAGGCACCGGCGGCGGCCAGAAATCTCCGCAGTGGCTTGAGCTGGGGCAGGTGGCCGTGATCCAGAAGAGAGCGGCGGAAGAGGTGCTTTAAGCGGAGACGGAACCAGAGGGGACTCAGAAGTACCAAACTCGAAGGAGACTCGCTGGAGCGTAGCGATAATGTAAGTGCCACTTTGCGCTGTACTGGAAGAACTACTAACATATGACAATTTTAGCAAGCATCTGTCCACGTGCTGTATACTTGTGCTGCTGGGCAATAAATTTGGATTACATCCATCATCGAAACGCTATCACTCGGTTGATGTCGAAATTCTTGTATCAAAAGTCTTAGATGGCGAGATGATCATTACCAGAGATGGGAACGCTGACCGCATTGTCATGCACGACGCGTAGCAAGACCTTGGAATTTCCGTCTCTCCCTAGGACGATAACCAGCCGTTTTATTTACCGTAGGCCTTCGCCAAGTGCAGTCTCGTGTGGATGTTGATGACATGTGAGTCTCTCCTATCATAATAGTTTCAATCTTAAACCGTGACCATCAGCAAAACCGCCAGCTCTTGGGGAGCGTCTTGAGCGTCTTGGATAACATGCTCAAGACGCCCAAGACCCCAAGACATCCGGTGTTAGCCAAGCTATGTCGTTTGTCTTGGGAAGACGCCTGGTCTTGGCCAAGACTCTCAAGACAGTCAACCAAGACAAGCTCAATGCGGCATGCTTATGGGTAAGATGGACATATTGGCTCAATCACACTCATATAAAACAGCTACAAATTGTATTTGTATACTTCTACTAAGACTGTGTACGTGTACTACCTGCTTAACTTGACAATGACTACAATGAAGGCAGATTGCATGTGGCTTAACACAGGTGTACGAAGTTTCAAGGCTGGCATGAGATCTTCAAGTGTCAGTGAGAGTAGCGGCCAGTGGGCGGAGTACGAATGAGAACGTACCTCATCCGACCCAACGCACGAGCTCCTCCACCTTCATGACCTTCGCATTTTGCAGGGTTCTTGGTGTTTCATATACGTGGACAGAAGGCCACAGGGTGCCCACAGCGGTTGTAATTCAGAACGTGCTGCTTGTGCGGGCACGCAATGGTCTGTCCGCTCCACCAATCAGAGGGCAGCGCCCAGCGGCCTTCTGCCCATGCTCACCGTCGCCATCGCCCACTTTCACAGGCTAATCATACTGGGCTGCCTGCAACCTACCAAAGGGCGCCTGTGTCCTGGATGTTTCGACACCGTATGCCGACATGCTCTACAAGAATTTCAGGAAGGAGGTCTGTGAAGGTACCAATGATACAAGCTCAGGCAAACCGAATTTCTAGCTGATCGTGGCTTTGTGGAGGCGGAGCTGTGATTTTGTGATGGACAGCGTCATGTGGGCCAGATGGTCTGGGACAAACCGACTGTTAGGAGTGAGAGAAGCTCAGGTGGCGGTGGCACAACGCACCTCCTATGCTGAAAAGATCAAATTTAAGGATTATAGCATGTTGATTTCACTGCTTGGTCCTCAGTGAGTCAGCCTGGTCGGCGGGGACGACATCTTCTGATGTCCTGGAGTGTGATCACGTCCACTACGGCTACTTGATCAGTCGAGCTGCTGGGCGTATTTGATGACGGTTGTAGACCCTTGCACGGAACGCGCTGTGCG
>NW_006767629.1:211651-257268 GCF_000300595.1 Phanerochaete carnosa HHB-10118-sp
ACGTCCACTACGGCTACTTGATCAGTCGAGCTGCTGGGCGTATTTGATGACGGTTGTAGACCCTTGCACGGAACGCGCTGTGCGTGGCAAAACGCGCTATATTCCGGTCATCTTGTCATTGGTTGTGGTTTGCCGAGTACATAGCCTTTCCCTGATACAAACGTGCTCACTGTATCGTTCCCGTCCTGTGTCCAGGCCTTTCCCCTTTGCGTCTGTGCCCTGTAAGTGTCTCGACACCACCCTTTATCCTTTCTGATCCATGTTATGTTAGCGATGGTGGAGTGCAACCGCGGAAGAGGGACGTGACTGTTGGAAGGGAGAAGGGAAGTCGTGGCAAATCAACAAGTCAACATCTCCGGGAGCTTCCGACAACTCTAAGTGCCCGAAGGGAGTTGGCGCTTAAGGGTCCCCGCGGCTCGCAGACGCATTGACGAGACTCCGAGCACATTGCCTCACATACTGTGTGCAGGGATACGACAGAGTACTTCAGGCCAATCAATATATAACCTCCAATGCTCAGTGCATATCATACTATCTCATACTCCAGCCCAAGGTAGTTCCCAAGACAGCCTGCTAAGCTCAAGACGCTTCAAGACACCCGTGTCAAGCCCAAGACGGCCCCTCAAGCCCAAGACGGCCGCCAAGAGCTGGCGGTTTTGCTGATGACAGCATCCCACCAGAATTATCTCTGCGTATCGTATCCCGCGAGCGAGATTGTGCGTTTGCACGTGCAAGAGTTACCGAGTACGGCCTGGGGGAGTAGCCAATGTCGCTCTTGATGACACCAAAAGCCTGGAAGCCGTGCTTATCTTTGACGGCGCCGTAGACGCGAGGAATTGCCGCTCTAAAGCGCGGATGTTCTATATCCCTCGCCAATATCACGATGGTGCGTTTTTCTTGGTCGGTAGACGACTACTTGTGTTTTCTCGTCGTCGGGACTTCAGGCAGGGCGCGTCAGACGAATGAAACGACTGCATCCTGCTCTCGACGCTTGAACAGATCGGTGCCGTTGTGTCTGTCAAGCGCCGGTGGTAGCCGTTGGTACACCGTTGTCGCCAGGGGATGAATAATTGTGTTTGGCGACGCACGCGGCGATGTCACAGTTCACACCTGAGCTCGAGGAATTTCTTCACCAAGCCAGGGCATGGCCTAGGCTGCCGTAGCATGATAACGCCGAAGGCATGAAGCTCACAGCATGCGGGGAACTCGAGAGTTCTGCGCAAATATCTGCAGCTGAAATCCTGCGCAATCGAGGGCCCGACTCTGAATTCGTGTGCGCTGCTGATCCAAAGTACTTGTTCTCTTACACATTTAACAGATGGCTCATTGTCTTCGATTCATAGCGCATCTCATTATCCAGGACGACGCTGAAAGTGAGCCAACGGCGGGAAGACGACTTTCGGTCCACTTGCTAATTCAAGCTTGGGCGTCCGTCCATCTTCGTCGTGCGAAGACATCAGGCTAATGGCGCTGGAACTGACCTCGCCATCGATTCCAAACGGTGCTTGTCCCTAGCCGTCCTGCACCCCCATCTCCGCCTCGCCGACTTGCGCTGCATCTCCCTTCTTATCCCTGATGTTTCGCTGGTTTCGTCCATCGTCCGCTCCAGACGAGATCTATTCCTCCTGCCTCCAGACACTCCACCTCGGCCACGCTCTCTGGTATCCAGAGCCACACGAGTCTGGCGAGCCGCAAATAGGCGATGTAGGATACGTCCACGAGGGCGCGTTCATTAGACTGTTCAACCTGGTTACCTCTGTTCCCGAGAACAAGGTCACATTCTGGCCTGTGCTGTTCGAGAACATCGAGGCCTTACCCCCGCATGTTCTTCAAATCGATCGCAGGCATCGACCGCTCGTCCCGAATCACTACTGTAGCCATGGAGTGGAGAGCAAGCAGATGCAAGCTTCGGCAAATGTGTAAGTACAGACGCATTTGAGAACTTTCCTTTGACTGACAGCTTGCAGGACGGCCGGTGCCAACGTCTCTGCAGCCCTAACTGCGAAGTACACCTGCAAGGCAACGCAGGGGGCCATTCTCGAGCTCAACAGCAACGCCTATACCGAGACGCTGTTCGAGAATCAGGCCTTAGAGAAGTACATCGTCAGGAACCACGACACATGGTATACTTACGCTACGGAGACCCTCGGCCATCGACTGAAGCGCGAGAATCTCGTCGTGGTCCGGGGCTGGGTAAAGACGGAAGCAGACTGGGCCGCGGTAGCATTCGGCAACGTCAGTACCAGCTCTAGTGTGTCAGCCGAGGGCAATGTCGGCGGCATCGCCGGTGTGGGGGTCGGGAGGTCGCACTCGAGATCTGTGACGGGTACGCCAATGGAGCGGCAAGGTCAGCACTACTTGGCAGACGCAGCCCGGCCCCGTCTTGCGGAGCCGACGAGGGATCAGTGCGTCTTGGTGAAGCGGTACAAGTTGCAAAAGCGGCTAGGGATTTTTACGAAGCTCGCTGCGGGCGCGGGCCATCACCGGCTTCCGGATGCGGGCGAAGGGCGAAGCGGATGGGGAGGGGAAGGAGTCGTGGCGCAGATGGAAGAAGACCCTATCGACGCAAGCATGTTGGAGTTCAAGGGGAAGGTACGTCTGGCGTTATGGCATATCCGTGAAGCGCGCGAGCTGATGAGCCGCCAGGGCGAAGCTCCCGACCTGCTGGATATCCTTCTGAACTACATGCTTGAGGTGAGTCCGCTCAATCAAAGCGGCATGTGCGGCGCTAATTGATGCGTCTTCGACCACAGATTACCGGTGCCGAGACGGTGATTGCGAGCGATGACGACGTCGAGAGCATCATCGTACGTACCGTGTGAACTACCTCCTTGCAGACTGCGGGGACTGATTTCAGCCAGGGTGGCAATCACGTGGTCGATTTCGCGAGCTATCTTCGTCGAGTGCAGCCTCCAGTGCACGTCGACGGCACGCGTGAGTATGCTATCGTCGAGCAACAGCGTCATCCAAGACTGACGATCGTCGCATAGTTGGGCTGATCTGCACAGAGGACGTAATCTCTCATGAGCGAGAGCGCACTTTCCCACGTCGCATCATCACACCTGCAGACGTGGCCGACTGGCCAGGTATCACCTTGGACGGCGCTGGTCTCCCGGGCGACCGGCCCGTCTTCATCGGCCCCACGCAAGCGGAGGTTCGACCACTGAAACTGAGACAGCTCGTCTTCGCTGACTCTCTAGATCCATCCGCATCCTGCCAATGCTTCTCGGTGTCAACCGATGGCAACCTGCTAGCCGCTTCGTTCGCAAGTGGTGACGTCCTCGTGTGGCGACTACCCGATGGTCTACTCGTCCAACGCCTACATCATCAAGGCCATGCGCAACCTGTGCGCCGCCTTGCATTTTCTCCCGACAGTCGCTCTCTTGTCTCAGGATCCGAGGATGGGACCGCGATCGTCTGGGATATCCGACATGGTCGCGCACTTCTACGTCTGGAAGGACATAGAGGGACGGTGGGGAAAGTTGTGTATGCCCCCCATGGCGCGCTCATTGCCACCGCGTCCAGCTTCGACAAATCCGTGAAGATTTGGGACGCCTCGGCTGGATCATGTCTACATTCCTTCGACGTCGAGAACGACATATACCAGGTTGCCTTCTCCCCCAATAACTCGCGCGTCTACGTTGACCAAGGCGGCCCCTGTTTGATCTATGACACCCAAACTTACACGCGCATCGCTGACTTGCGGCATAACGACGGAGACTGCGAGTCGTCAGTGTCTCGCCAAGGGGACCGCATAGCCACCGCATCGACGAATGATCAAGTGAAAATCTGGAGTGCGGTGACTGGCGAGGAGCTTCTCACAATCGACTACCCGCGAAAGCTCTCGTATCCTGTGGCATTCTCCCCCGACGGCTCCGAGGTATTGGCCGCTTGTGACACAGACGAGACGGCCGTCACCTTCGACTCACGGACTGGTCGGCTACGTCGCGTCTATCAGCTCTCAGGAGCATTGCAGCATATGTCATACTCCCCACGCGGAGACTACGTTGTCTTGGGAGACGGCGTGAGGGATCTCCACGTCTGCGACCCGAAGTCTGGAGCGTTCCTTGCGAAGTTTGAGGGGTTCAATAACGATGTTTTCTTCCCCGGCGGCCCTCGATTTCTACTCACGGGTCAAAACTTCGTAGTGCATTTCTCGGATGAACTTTCGCTTCTGCATGATATCCGGGATGTATTGCGATTGAGATAGCATGGAATCACTGTGGCGATGCTTGCTTCACTTGGCATTATATTAGCTCAGATACATAAAGACAATCCAGGATATATGACACATCAATGTGTGCTAATATGGCGTGCGGGAGCATATTCACGCGATGAGTGAAGATAGCAAGGACGCGCGTGAGATGTGGTCTGGAGACAATAAGCAAGTGGACGTGATAGCAACGCTGGGTATCAGACTTCGCATACCATATGTAGCGTTGCGCTACAGATGATGCAATAATGTGAAGGGCAGCGACGGCCAGAAGTGAATCGGTGCATTGACCGAAATCGACGTCACGGTCGCGACCGGATCTCGTATGTCAGGAAGACACCACATGAGAAAGTATACCGTTTACTTGGTCATTCTGGCCGAACGATGTGCAAGCCTGTATAAGTATTTTCCTGTAGGGCGCGGCGAATATGCTCGAGAATGACCTATTGCGCGAGCTTAATGCTATCGGATCCTATAGCATTTGCAATCCGACGCACCCTTAAGTTGCGGGTACACTGGTCTTCCGCAATCATTACTCGTCTGGAATCGCTCCTCCGTGTCTCTCATACGGCAGAATGCAGTGAATATGATTACACCGTGATGACTGAGCAAGATGGATAGATGAGAGAGTGATCGAGATGTTCTGGACGACCATCTGGTCCCGTAGGCTACAAAGACTTATCAGCCTTTGGGCCTGCGCCCAGCAGATTGCAGGATTTTTTGTTTTCGTTGGATGCGTCAATCCGTGCATTATGCACATACTAGGCTTTCCACTGAGTCTGTGGAGAAGAAATCAGTGGTCGCACGATTATGATGCGCACAGACATACAGTATGTTCTGCCGAATCGGAAATTATCTCAGACTGATCTACCGCGGCGCAGAGGAGGGTGTTTAGCAATTGGAGGTTAGTGTCCCCCTAAATTCAGGGACCAGATGTCGTGGAAATGAGCATCGATCGAGGCATTAACATCGCGTGTATCTGACGATTGGCCACAAAATGAAATAAGCGAATACAGACGAATGTGGTGGTAGACGAGACTTACGGGTCATTGTTATCGCCCAGAAATCGTACACTTGACATGTTCGTACGGGAACGATATAAATCCGAGATGTACGTGTATATAGTGGCCAAAAGCCGCATGGAGACTGTGATATATATATGCGCTCTCTACGTCCTTCTCAATGACGTCCAAGACGACGTCAGTTTGATCGTCTACCTTCAAGTTCCCGGCCCATCGAACTCACTTCTCGCCAATCACGGCCTTAGATCACAACAAACCCAAGCAGTGTCGGTAACCACATGGCAATAAAGCAACATGGAGATTGTCGTTCAAACGTTCCTGTGTTTAGTACCGTGGCGTGAAATCACTGCTGATCAGGACGCGGAGCGCGAGGGAGCAATTTGATCCGTGTCACGTGCGGGACGTTGGCGCTGACGACCCCTGGAACTTAATTCTTACGCGTTTCCTTGTCGTTTCCTGCTTGGTCGTTGCGCGGCATGTCGCCCCTCGTCACTCTCTTCCAAGTATATACACTTCGAAGACCCTGGATAACTCTACCCAAGTTGCGCCCTGTCTCGTCGCACTCTCGCTTGGACCTATGGCAACAAACGAGCAGCACCCGCTTCTCAGGCACTACCACAGCCATGGACTCGGCCAGCATGGCACCAGCGACCACTGAATAACTGCAAATATGCACCCTCCAGATGACATGCCACTTGGATTGCCGGATGTTGGACATGGTACTGGCCTTGTCTGTGTTCTCGAGGACCGACATGGCAGTTTGTGTCCCCTGGCACGATTCTCGGCGCGTTGCGCGGTCTCAAAACAACACTTTGGCTAAGGATCGAGCAAGTGACTTCTTGACGACCAGAATAACAAGCTGTTGAATACTCGGATTGCTAGTATGGTCTACGCCGTCGAGAGCGCAGATGCGCCAACGTTTGCCATCCATTCGGTGAGTGTATCACTACGCCACAGTATGCCTTATACACGTGTGTAAACAGCACACTCACGAGGCGCCCGTGAGCGCAAGCTCGAAATCTGAAGAGAAACTTCAATGCGACCTCTGGCATCTGTATGCGAAGGTTCCGCTGGGCCACAACTTCAAGCCCGAGGACCCACCCACGTCAGCATTGCAGCCATGAACACGTCCGGCCGGGCTCTCCAAAGGAGCGTCGCTTCAAGCTGAGGCTGACGTTATCGCAGAGCCCGAGTCGTACCATTCGCATTCCGGTCTTGGAGCAAGGCCGATCACGAACCAATGCGTCTTCGTGAGGCGACGCAGGCATCAGCGGCAGCCAGGTCTCTGCAGTGGATTGAGCTAGAGCGGGTGGCCATGATCTGGGCGAGAGCGGCGGACGAGGTGCTTCAGGTGGAGACGGAACCGGAGGGGACTCAAAAGTACCAGACTTGAACGAGACTCGCTGGATCGCGGCGATGATGTAAGTGTCACTTTGCGCCGTACTGGAGGAACTACTAATGCATGGCGTTTTTAGCAAGCATTCTATTCACGTGCCATATACTTGTGCTGCTGGGCAATAGATTGGGATTACATCCATCGTCGAAGCGCTATCGCTCGGTTGACGTCGAAGCTTTTGTATGGAAAGTCTCAGATGTGGAGATGATCGTTGGCTGAGGTAGGAGCGTTGACCGCGTGATTGTGCGCGGGGCGTAGCAAGACCTTGGAATTTTCGTTTGTCCCTGGGGCGATAACCAGCCGTTTTATTTACCGTAGACCTTCACCAAGTGCGGTCTCATGTAGACGTTGATGACACGTGAGTCCTGTCTATCATGAGAGTCTCGATATCAAATCGTGACAGCGTCCCACCAGAATTATATTGGCATGTCGTATCCCGCGAGCGAGACTGGGCCTCTGCACGTACTGGTGTTACCGAGTACGGCCCGGGGGGGGGTAGCCAAGGTCGCTGCTGACAACACCAAAACCCTGGAGGTCGGGTTCATCTTCGCCGGCGCCGTAGACGCAAGGAAGTGCGCCTCTAAAGCGCGGATGTCCTGTATCTTTCACCAATATCACGATGGTGCGTTTTCCTTGGTCGGTAGACGACTACTTGCGTTTCCTCGTCTTCGAGACTCCAGGCAGGGCGCGTCAGACGAACAAACCGACTGCGTCCCGCTCTCGACACTTGAACAGATCGGTGACGCTGTGTCTGTCAGGCTCCAGTGGTAGCTGTTGGTACATCGTTGTTGCTAAGGGATGGATGATTGTATTTAGTGACGCACGCGCCAGTGTCACAGTTCACATCTGAGCTCGAGGAATTCTTCACCAAGCCGGGGTATGCTAAGGCCGCCGTAGCGCTAGCATGATAACGCTGAAGGCATGAGCCTTTGAGTATGCGGGAAAACTCAACAGTTCTGCACGAATATCTGCAGCTGAGATCCTGCGCAACCGAGGCCCGACTCCGAACTCGTGTGCGCTGCTGATCGAAAGTACTCGCTCTCTTAATTATTTAACAGAAGGCTCACTGTCTTCGATTCACAGCGCATCTCATTATCCAGGACGACGCTGAAAGTGAGCCAACGGCAGGGAGACGACTTTCGGTCTGCGTGCTAATTCAAGCTTGGCGTCCGTCCATCTTCGTCGTGCGAAGACATCAGGCTAATGGCGCTGGAACTGTCCTCGCCATCGATATAAAGCGGTGCTTGTCCCTAGCCGTCCTGCACCCCATCTCCGCCCCGCCGACTTGCGCTGTATCGCCCCTCTTATCCCTGATGTTTCGCTGGTTTCGTCCATCGTCCGCTCCGGACGAGATCTATTCGTCTTGCCTCCAGACACTCCATCTCGGCCACGCGCTCTGGTATCCAGAACCACACGAGACGGGAGAGCCACAGATCTGTGACGTGGGGTTCATCCACGAAGGCGCGTTTATACGACTGTTCAACTTTGATCCCGACTTGTCACAGGAGAAGAAGGTCAAATTCTGGGAGCCGCCATTTACGATCACCGAACCCTTGTCTCGCAACTTGCTCAGGGTTGACCGGAGGCAGCGACCACTTGTTCCCGCCCACTATTGTAGCCACGGAGTGGAGAGCAAGCAGATGCAAGCTTCGGCAAATGTGTAAGTGCACAGACGCATTTGGGAGCTGCCCTTGAACTGACAGCTTACAGGACGGCAGGTGCCAACGTATCCGCAGCGCTAACGGCGAATTACACCTGCAAGGCAACGCAGGGGGCGATTCTCGAGCTCAACAGCAACGCCTATACCGAGACGCTGTTCGAGAATCAGGCCTTAGAGAAGTACATCGTCAGGAACCACGACACATGGTATACTTACGCTACGGAGACCCTCGGCCATCGACTGAAGCGCGAGAATCTCGTCGTGGTCCGGGGCTGGGTAAAGACGGAAGCAGACTGGGCCGCGGTGGCATTCGGCAACGTCAGTACCAGCTCTAGTGTGTCAGCCGAGGGAAATGTCGGCGGCATTGCTGGTGTGGGAGTCGGCAGGTCGCACTCGAGATCTGTGACGGGTACGCCAATGGAGCGGCAAGGTCAGCACTACTTGGCGGACGCATCTCGGCGCCGTCCTGCGGAGTCAACGAGGGATCAGTGCGTCTTGGTGAAGCGGTACAAGTTGCAAAAGCGGTTAGGGATTCTCACGAAGCTCACTGCGGGCGCGGGCCACCACCGGCTTCCGGATGCGGGCGACGGGCGAAGCGGACGGGGAGGGGAAGGAGTGGTGGTGCGGGAGGAAGAAGATCTTATTGACGCAGGCATGTTGAAGTTCAAGGGCGAGGTACGCATGGCGTTATGGTAGATCCGTGAAGTGGGCGAGCTAACGAGCCGCCAGGGCGATATTCTCGACCCGTTGGACATCCTCTTGGACTACATGCTGGAGGTGAGTCTGCTCATTCAACGCGGCATGTGCGGCGCTAATTGATGCGTCTTCGATCACAGATTACCGGTGCCGAGACCGTAATTGCGAGCGATGACGACGTCGAGAGCATCATCGTACGTACCGTCTGAATTACCTCGCAAACTGCGCAGACTGATTTCTGTCAGGGTGGCAATCACGTGGTCGATTTCGCCAGCTACCTTCGTCGAGTTCAGCCTCCAGTGCACGTCGACGGTATTCGTGAGTATCCTATCGTCGAGCAACAGCGTCATCCGAGACTGACGATCGTTGCATAGTTGGGCTGATCTGCACAGAAGACGTAATATCTCATGAGCGAGAGCGCACTCTCGCACGTCGCATCATCACACCTGCCGACGTGGCTGACTGGCCAGGTATCACCTTGGACGGCGCTGGTCACCCGGGAGACCGGCCCGTCTTCATCGGCCCCACGCAAGCGGAGGTTCGACCACTGAAACTGAGACAGCTCGTCTTCGCTGACTCTCTAGATCCATCCGCATCCTGCCAATGCTTCTCGGTGTCAACCGATGGCAACCTGCTAGCCACTTCGTTCGGAAGTGGTGACGTCCTCGTGTGGCGACTATCCGATGGCCTACTCGTCCAACGCCTACATCATCAAGGCCATGCGCAACCTGTGCGCCGCCTTGCGTTTTCTCCCAACAATCGTTCTCTTGTCTCAGGATCTAAGGATGGGACCGCGATCGTCTGGGATATCCGACATGGTCGCGCACTTCTACGTCTGGAAGGACATAGAGGGACGGTGGGGAAAGTTGTGTATGCCCCCCATGGCGCGCTCATTGCCACCGTGTCCCACGACGATAAATCTACGAAGATTTGGGACGCCTCGATTGGAGCATGTCTACATTCCTTCGAGGTCAGGGGCCACATATTCCAGGTCGCCTTCTCCCCCAATAACTCGCGTGTCTACATTGACCAACGTGGTCCGTGTTTGATCTATGACATCCAAACTTCCATGCGCATCGTGGAATTGCGGCATAACAACGAACGCTGCGAGTCGTCAGTGTCTCGCCAAGGGGACCGCATAGCCACCGCATCGTGGGATGATCGAGTGAAGATCTGGAGTGCGGTGACTGGCGAGGAGCTTCTCACAATCGACCACCCGCGAAAGCTCTCGTATCCTGTGGCATTCTCCCCCGACGGCTCCGAGGTATTGGCCGCTTGTGACGCAGACGAGACGGCCGTCACCTTTGACTCACGGACTGGTCGATTACGTCGCGTCCACCAGCTCTCAGGAACATTGCAGCATGCGTCATACTCCGCACGCGGAGAATACATTGTCTTGGGAGACAATGCGCATAATCTGCACGTCCGTGACGCGAAGTCTGGAGCGTTCCTTGCGAAGTTTGAAGCGCTCAGTTATGAAAGTTTCCGCACGGATGGCCCTCAATTTTTATTCCAGGGTCAAAATCTTGTAGTGGATTTATATGACGGACTGTCGCTTCTGCATGATGTCCGGGATGTATTGCGATTGAGATAGCATGGAATCACCATAACGATGCTTGCTTCACTTGGCATTGTATTAGCTCAGATATTACAGGGGGGGGTTAAAATATAATACATCAATGTATGCTGATAAGCAAGTGGACGTGATAGCAACTAGCGGCCTTCATGCAATGAGCGAAGATAGCAAGTGCGCGCGCGAGATGCGGTCTGGAGACGATAAGCAAGTAGACGTGATAGCAACGTTTGGGTGTCAAACTTCGCAGTGTTCGCACGCCATACGTAGCGTTGTGCTGCAGATACAACACAGAGAATACAGGGCCTTGAACAACAGCTCTTGCCGAAACTTACATTTGAGACGTTGCAAAGCTTCGACGAGGTCGTCCTTAAGGCTCTCGCGCTGCGGTATACCAGCCCTACCGACTCAGAGCTAGGTTTATCTGTTTAGTGAGCACATCGACGCTTTCTGCGGCGAACCAATCGGTCTACATTCTGCCAGGGGCAGGTCTGGGAGCTTAGATCTTCGTAGTCTACAGGACTGGACGTACATGTCAATCCCTCTCTCGTCCGCCCTTACCGCTCCGCCGTCGTGACTCAATCAGATATTAGAACTCCACGCTTTATGTCAACGTTCGTGCTGCACGCATGGCTTTTATAGCGGTTTTCCCGCGCTTTTGGGCATAACTATCATCTATGTGTTTGCACCACCCCTCACAGGCGTGAAATACACTCGCTCTTATCGTTGTACGCTTCCGTGCCTCGGTTCCCCAATTATTTCAACATCAGATTCACTGTATTCTGCTATATGGGAGGACTAGAAGACTCCAAGTGAATCATGGCTGCAAAAGACTGGTGCGTTCTCAATATGCATCTGGTTGAAACTGTCGTATAATTCGATAGCATTGAGCTTACAACAGCAGGCCACTTTATCGCTACGCCTGAGCTAATATCAATACGCCAAGTAAGACAAGCGTCGCCATAATAATCCTATGCTATCTCAGTCGCAACACGTCCTGCATATCGTGGAGAAGTGAAAGTCCGTCGGAGAAATTCGCCACAAGGTTTCGGCCCCCGAAGAGAAATCGAGGCCAGACCTCGCGGTTGATTTCAGTATTGAGCGCCTGAAACCTGGCAAGGAACGCTCCAGACTTCGCGTCGCAGACGCGGAGGTCGCCCGCGCCATCTCCCAGGGCAACGTAGTCTCTACTTGGACAGTATGACGCATGATGCAATTTTCCCGCGAGCTGGTAGACGCGACGTAGCTCGCCTGTCCATGAATCGAAGGTGACAGCCGTCTCGTCTGGGTCACAAGCTGCCAATATCTCGGAGCCGTCGGGGGAGAATGTCACGGGATACGAGAGTCCTCCCGGGTAGTCAATTGCAAAAAGTTGTTGGCCGGTCAGCGCACTCCAGATCTTCACTTGACCATTCGGCGATGCGGTGACTATGCGGTCCCCTTGGTGAGACTCTGCAGACTCGCAGCTTTTCTCGCCATGCCGCAGTTCAGCGATGCGCGTGTAAGTTTGAGTCTCATAGATCAAACAGGGGCCGCCTTGGTCAACGTAGATGTGCGGGTTGTTGAGGGAGAAGGCGACCTCATATAGCATGCCCTCGATGTCGAAGGAATGTAGACATGCTCCAGTGGAAGCGTTCCAAATCATCGCGACTTTTTGAGAAGCGGTGGCAATGAGTGCGCCATGAGGAGCATACACGGCTCTCTTCACCGCCCCATGATGTCCTTCCAGACGTAGAAACACACGGCCATGTCGGATATCCCAGACAATGGCGGTCGTATCTCCGGACCCCGAGACAAGGGAACGATTGTCGGGAGAAAACGCAAGGGAAAGTACATCTTTCGCATGGCCGTGAGGATGTAAGCGCTGAACGGGTAGGCCATCGGGTAGTCGCCATACGAGGATATCGCTGCTTCCAAAACATGCGGCCAGAAGCTTGCCATCTGTCGACAGCGAAAAGCGTGTGCAAGATGCTGATGGATTTAGAGAGTCGGCGAAGACGAGTTGTCTCAGCTTCAGTGATCGAGCCTCCGTTTCCGTAGGGCCGATGAAGACGCGCCGAGCGCCCGGGAGGCCAGCGCCGTCCAAGGTGATACCTGGCCATTTAACCAAGTCGGTAGGTGTGATGGTGGAACGTGCGAGAGTGCGCGCTCGTTCATGACAGATCACGTCTTCTGTGCAGATCAGCCCAACTATGCGATGATCGTCACTCTCAGGCATCGCTGCCACTAGGAGATAGGATACTCACGTGTGCCGTCGATCTGCACTGGAGGCTGCATTTGACGAAGGTAGTTCGCGAAGTCGACCACACGATTGCCACCCTGGCCGGAAATTAACCTCCGTATTTTATGAGGTAATTCGCATGGTACGTACGACGATGCTCTCGACGTCGTCATCGCTCGCAATGACAGTCTCGGCGTTGGTAGTCTGTGGTCGAAGGCTCATCAGTTAGCGCCGAAAACATCGCTCGGATTGAGCAGACTTACCTCGAGCATGTAGTCCAGAAGGATGTCCAGAGGGTCAGGAATCTCGCCCTGGCAGGTCGTCAGCTCGCGCACCTCGCAGATACACCATGATGCGAGACGCACCTCGCCCTTGAGCTCCGGCACGCCCACGTCGAGATCCTCCTCCATCTGTGCCAAGATTCCTTCTCCTCCCGATCCGCCTCGCCCGTCTCCCACATCCGGAAGCCGGTGGTAGTCCGCGCTCGCAATGATCTTCTTGAGGAACCCTAGCCGCTTTTGCAGCTTGTAACACTTCACTGAGACGCACTGGTCCCTGATAGGCTCCGCAGGACGGGGGCGAGACGCGTCCGCCAAGTAGTCCCGACCCTGCCGTTGCACTCGTGGACCCGTTACAGACCTCGAGTGCGACCCGCCGACTCCGACCCCCGCAACGCCGCCAGCGTTGCCTTCGACCGAAGCGCTGATACCTGTGCTGGCGTTGCTGAAGGCAGCCACGGCCCAGTCCGCCTCTGTTTTGACCCAGCCGCGGACAACGACGAGATGTTCCTGTTTGAATCGATGGCTGAGGACGTCCCTCGCATACACGTACCATCCGTCGTGATGCCGGGCGATGTAGTTCTCCAGGACTCCGTTTTCGAACACTGTCTCGGCGTGGGCTTCGCTTTTAAGCGCAAGGATCGCGCCCTGAGCCGCTTTGCACGTGTATTTGGCAGTAAGGGCTGCTGATATGTTGGCACCGGCCGTTCTGCGTAGTTCAGACTGTCGGCATAGAGTAATTTCTCGGACGAGCTGGTATACTCACACGTTTGCCGAAGCATGTAACTCCTTGCTCTCTATTCCATGACTACAATAATGGTCGGGGATGAGTGGTCGATGCCTGCGATCGATCTTGAGTACTCCCGGAGGCAGGGGCTCTGTGATCTTGTACGGCGGCTCCCAGAACGTGACCTTCTTCTCGGGAGCGGAGAGGTCGAGGTTGAACAGCCTGATGAACGCGCCTTCGTGGATGAACCCCACGTCGCCGATCTGCGGCTCTCCCGACTCGTGCGGCTCGGGGTACCAGAGGGCATGGCCGAGGTGAAGCGTCTGGAGGCTCGAAGCGTAGATCTCGTCTGGAGCGGACAGCGGACGAAACCAGCGAAACATAGAGGATAGGTAGAGCAAGCAAGGAGGATAAAGGTGGCAGTAGTGCCCAACGAGCTAGATACGCGCGCTGTGAACTCTCGTTCCAGCGTCATCAGCCTGATGGCTTCCCATAGAAACATAAAGACCTCAACCAGAGTCAAGAATTTAACATAGGCAACAGACAGCTTGTCAAGTCAACACAAAATCTCAGACAGTGGCAGCGTCAAAGTTATGGGCTGCAGATAGCTGTTGAAACGTTGAACGTTGGACGTTGGATATACTCTCGGGCGCGAAGTATTTTGATCCGTGTCACGTGAATGACCTATCACATGCGATAACAAACCCCTGCCACCCGCGACTTGGACTTTGACACTCGTGCTCTTCCTTGTTGTCTAACTTGTCTTTTCCTGCTTGTTCGTTGCGCGACATAAATTACTCTTTGTCACTTATCTGAGTATCCGTTCATGAAAGACTTTCGGACGACTCTCTCTCGATGTCGCGCCCTGCCTCGTTCCACTCCCGTCTAGACGTATGGCAACGAACGGGCAACATCCGCTTCTCAGGCACTACTTCGCTCATAGTGTCACCCGACATGGCTCTAGTGACGCGTCCATCTAGATAAAGCGCCGCTTGAGCCACCGGAGTTGAGCATGGTCTTGGCCACGGCTGAGTTTCCGACGATGTCAGCTCAATCGACCACTTTCCTGAATCGTCGAAATTACTTTTCACCTCCTGCCAATGTCAACCAATCCTTTGAACCAGCATATATAGGCAGTAACGACAACTGCACAATAAAGCAATCTGGGAGTCGTTCCCATCTTCCGACTTGGGACGCGGAGCGCCAGGACAGCAATTTTGATCCGTGTCACGTGCAGTCGTAGCCTTTTCCTACTTGCCGATTATCGATCCGTGGAAAAACCTTCCTCTTGTCTATAATGTTTCGCTGGTTTCGTCCACTGTCCACTCCGGAAAAAATGTATTCCTCTTGCCTCCAGACGCTTTGTCTGGGCCATGCCCTCTGGCATCCCGAACCGCACGAGTCGGGTGAACCGCAGGTCGGCGACGTGGGGTGCGTCCACGAAGGCGCGTTTATACGACTTTTCAACCTCGACACCTCTGCGTCCGAGAAGAAGGTTACGTTCTGGGACCCGCCATTTGACATCACTGAGCCCTTGCCTCGCGGCATGCTCAAGATCGACCGGAGACAGAGACCGCTCGTCCCTGGCCACTACTGCAGCCATGGAGTGGAGAGCACGCAGATGCAATCTTCGGCCGATGTGTAAGTATACAGATGCATTTAAGATCTGATGTTGAGCTGATAGCTTGCAGGACGGCCGGCGCCCACGCATCCGCAACCCTAGCGGGAAAACACACCTGCAAGGCGACGCAAGGGGCGATTCTCGAGCTCAAGAGCGAGGCTCACGCCGAGACTCTGTTTGAGAACCAGGCTCTAGAGAATTACATCTTCAGGAATCACGACGCATGGTACACATACGCTACGGATACCCTCGGTCACCGACTGAAGCGAGAGGACCTTGTTGTGATCCGTGGCTGGGTCAAGACGGAGGTGGACTGGGCGACAACCACTTTCAACAACACGGATATCAAACCCAGTGCCTCTGTCGGGGGACATGCCGGCGGCGTCGCGGGGGCCAAAGCCAACGGGCTGCACCCGAGGGCCGTGACGGATCCACCGATACAACGACAAGGACAAAACTACTTGGCGGACGCGTCTCGCCCCCATCCTGCAGAGCCGACGAGGGATCAGTGCGTCTCGGTGAAGCGTTACAAGCTGCGAAAGCGACTAGGAACTCTCAAGAGGGTCGCTGCGGGCGCGAGCCACCACCGACTTCCGGATGATAGCGGCGGGCGAGATGATTTGAGAGAGAGCGGAGTAGTAGCACAGGAGGAGGATCCCGTCGACGCAAGTATGCCGGATTTCAACGGCGAGGTACGTTGTGCGTTTGAATGTGTCCGCGAAGTAAGGGTACTGAAAGGCCACCAGGGCGAGATTTCTGACCCGCTGGACGTCCTTCTGGACTACATGCTGGAGGTGAATCTGCTCAAAACGAGTGTTATTCATCGTGCTCACCGATTCGTCTTTGACCACAGACTACCAATGCCGAGACTGTCATTGCGAGCGATGACGACGTCGAGAGCATCGTCGTGCGTACCGCATGGATATTTTGGTAAACTACGCAGACTGATCTTCGGCCAGGGTGGCAATCACGTAGTCGATTTTGCGAGCCACCTTCGTCGAGCGCAGCCTCCAGTGCGGGTCGATGGTACCCGTGAGTATCCTATCTCCTGGCAATAACGAGGCCTAATAGCGACGATTATTTGCATAGTCGGACTGCTCTACCTAGAAGACATGATTTGTCGTGAGCAAGAGCGCGTTTTTGCACGCCGCACGATCATACTTCCCGACTTGGCCGAATGGCCTGGAATTGCCTTGGACGGCGCTGGCCGCACGAACGATCGGCATGTCTTTATTGGCCCCACGGAAGCAGAGGTTCGACGAATGAACTTGAGACGACTCATTTTTGTCGACTCCCGAGACCCATCCGCATTATGCAAACGCTTCTCGCTGTCGGCCGATGGCAAGCTTCTGGCCGCCTCGTTCGCAAGTGGTGATGTCCTCGTATGGCGACTATCCGATGGCCTACTCGTTCAACGCCTGCATCATCAGGGCCATACGGAACCTGTTTACTCCCTTGCGTTTTCTCCCGACAATCATTCCCTTGTCTCGGGGTCCGAGGATACGACCGCGA
Organism: Phanerochaete carnosa HHB-10118-sp; assembly: GCF_000300595.1. Lineage (NCBI taxonomy): Eukaryota > Fungi > Basidiomycota > Agaricomycetes > Polyporales > Phanerochaetaceae > Phanerochaete > Phanerochaete carnosa. The sequence continues at coordinate 228,571 of NW_006767629.1, forward strand.
TTGTCTGGGATATTCGCCATGGTCGCGCACTTCTACGTCTAGAGGGACATTGCGGGACGGTGGGGAGAGTCGCTTATGCTCCTTATGGCGCGTTCATTGCGACGGCTTCTGATTCCGACGAATCCGTGAAGATTTGGGATGCTACAACCGGAGCATGTCTACACTCCTTTGACATCAAGGGGCGCCCACACCAGGTCGCCTTCTCCCCAAATGGTTCACACGTCTACATTGACGGCAATAACTGCTGTTCAATTTACGAGACCCAAACTTACACGTACATTGCTGAATTACGGCACCGCGACGAAAAATACTGCGAGTCGTCAGTGTCTCGCCAAGGTGACCGCATAGTCACCGCATCGTTGAAAGATCAAGTGAAGATTTGGAGTGCGGAGACTGGCGAACAGCTTCTCACAATCGACCACCCGCGAAAGCTCTCGTACCCTGCGATGCTCTCTCCAGACGGCTCCGAAGTGGTGGCGGCTTGTGATAAGGACAAGACGGCCGCCGTCTTCGACTCATGGACAGGTCAGCTACGTCGCGTCTACCCGCTCTCGAGAGCATCGTATCATGCGTCATACTCTCCACACGGAGACTACGTTGCTTTTGGAGATGGCGCGGGGGTCCTCTACGTGCACGACGCGAAGTCCGGAGTGTTCCTGGCGAAGTTCGACGGGCTCAGCCACGAGCATCACCGCGAGGATGGACCTCGATTTATACTCTCAGACCAAAATCTCGTGGTGAATTTCTCGGACGGACTTTCGCTTCTGCATAATATTCAGGACGTATTGCGGCTGAGGTAGCGCGAAATTTGATGGCGGCGCTTGCCTCGGCGTATTTACGTCAGCTCGGGAGCGTTTTGATCTGTGCCACGTGTAAGCTACTCCTATGCTTTTCTTTGTCGTCTTTTTCTACTTGGTCGTTAACGTTGCGCGACATGCGTATTGCTCCTCTTGGCTTTACTTCGTGCAATAATTCACATATCCCCGGGCCACTCTCTGAAGTTACGCCCTGCCTCGTCACGTCACACTCTCGTCTTCGCCTATGGTCACGAACGAGTAGTATTTGCTCGTCTTCACCGAGTTACCCCGGATTGCTGCGAATGTGCATCCTTTCGGCTGACGTGCCCGCTGAGTTGGACATGGCCTTGGCCTAAGCTGCATTCCTGAGGTCTGAGGGGCCATACAACAGCATGCGTCTTCTGGCACGGGTTCTCGATGCGCAGCCTCGAAGCGGCAGGCTTTTCGAAAGTCAAGCAAGTGTCTCTCTGACGACCAATTACGACTGCTAGGACAAAATTCCCCTCCCTATGTCCGCCAGCATGCCTCTGCCTCGCGGAACAGCACCTGCCTACGACGGTCCCGTTAAGCCTTGGCGTCGGGCTCGAGAATCCCATCCTCGTCAGCAATTCAGCCATGAACGTTTGAACATCCGCGGCTGGACTCTCTTATGAAGTGCTTATGCAGGCTGAGACTTGTGGTGGCACAGGGTCCAAGTTGCACCATTTACGTGGCCAGTTCCTGGTATGGTCAATAATGAACTGACACGTCTTCCTGAGACGACACAGACTCCAGTGGCAGCAGGGACAATCGCGAGCGGCTGGAGCAGAAGCGATAGACGAAATGCTCTAGGCGGAGACGGAATCAGGGGTGGTTTAGAAGATACCGGATCTGAAGGATGTTCATTCGGGTTGGCGGTGATGTGAGTACCATGCTGCATCGCGCTGGAAGGATTACTGATATGATTCTTTAGGGAGCGTTTGTTAACATGCCGTACATTACACTTGGACAATAGATTCGATTTGCATCTATTGACGTAGTGTTGTCATCTAACAGACGTCACACCTCTTGCCTCAAATGTTGAAATAGCATGATCATGTCCGAAATATAACAAAAAATCAAGATTCATATTTAGCCCTGGAGCAATAACTGGGCGGTTGATTCCACGATGGCCCATCATCACGCTTTCAGGACGTCAATGACATGTGAGTCTCTCCAATCGTGACGGTTTCAATTTCAAACCGTGCCCCCTACTACAGTTGCATCTACGAGTGTCGTATTAAACGAGCGAGGCTGGCTTCAGGCTTTTACACGTCCAAGTGTTACCACGTTGGACCTGAGAAGCAGGTCTCGCCCTTGAAAACACCAAGAGGCTTGAGGCCGAACTCATCGGAGTCTTCAACGGCGCTATCGACGTAGAAAGCTGCCCTTATAAGACTCGAAGGTGGACCGCTGCGTCTAATGACGTACGCGGTGGTGTCATAGTATACAAGCGAATCTAAGGAGTTCTTCGCCAAGCCGAGCTGTGCCAGGTCACCAAGAGACTGCCATGGCACTAGCATAGTGGTGTCACTGAAGATATCAGTCTTTAAGCATACGGAAAACTCTCGAGCTCTGCATTAATGCTCGCAGTTGAGATCCTGTGCGATCGACGGCTTAACTCTGGAATCGTGTACGTTGCCGATTCAAAACTGTCGATCTTCCGGACTTTAGCAACAGTCTCAATATCTTTGATTTACAGCGCACCTCACCTTTTAAGCTCAAATACGACGGTAGGATTGAACCAACGGTCGAGAAATAACTTTCGGCCTCTTTGCTATCCCAAGATCTGAGCTTTCGTATCATTCATCTTCCTCGTGCGAAGACATCAGGCCAATGGCGCTGGAATTGTCCTCGCCATCGATCCCAAAGCATGCTTATCCCTGGCTGTTCTGCACTGTCATCTCTACTCTGCTAACTCGCGCTGCATCTTCCTTCTTATCTCTCATGTTTCGCTGGTTTCGCTCGTCGTCTGCTCCAGACGAGATCTATTCCTCCTGCCTTCAGACACTCCACCTGGGACATGCCCTCTGGTATCCCGAACCCCACGAGTCGGGAGAGCCGCAGATCGGCGACGTGGGGTTCGTTCACGAAGGCGCGTTTATACGACTGTTCAACCTCGACACCTCCGCGCCCCAAAAGGAGGTCAAATTCTGGGAACCGCCATTTGAGATCACTGAATCCTTACCTCGCGGCGTGCTCAAGATTGATCGGAGGCAGAGGCCGCTCGTCCCCGATCACTACTGTAGCCACGGGGTGGAGAGCAAGCAGACGCAAGCGTCGGCCGATGTGTAAGAACACTGACGTTTTTAAGAACTGCCGTCGAGCTGACACCTTGCAGGACGGTCGGTGCTAACGCATCCGCAACTCTAACAGCAAAATACACCTGCAAGGCGGTGCAGGGGGCGATTCTTGAGCTCAAGAGCGAGGCCTATGCCGAGACGCTATTCGAGAACCAGGCTCTAGAGAAGTACATTGTTCGGAACCACGACACATGGTACGAATACGCTACCGACACTCTTGGCCATCGACTCAAGCAAGAGAATCTCGTTGTGGTCCGCGGCTGGGTGAAGACGGAGGCGGACTGGGCGGCGACCGCCTTCAGCAACACGGATATGAGCTCCAGTGGCTCGGTCGGGGGACATGCCGGCGGCGTCGCAGGGATGGAAGTCAGCGGATCAAAATCGAGGTCTGTCACGGGCCCACGGATGCAACGGCGGGGTCAGCACTACTTGGCGGATGCGTCTCGGCCCCGTACCGCGGAGCCAACGAGAGACCAGTGTGTCATGGTGAAGCGTTACAAGTTGCAGAAGCGGCTAGGAATTCTGAAGAGGCTCACTGCGGGCGCGGGCCATCACCGGCTGCCGGATATGGGCGACGGGGGGCAAGGTGGATCGGGGGAGGAAGGAGTCGTAATGCAGGGGGAGGACTTGGAGGAGGATGACCTCGACGCAAGCATGTCACTCAAGGGAGATGTACGTCTTGCGTTATGGTATATACGTGAGGTGCGCGAGCTAATGAATCTACAGGGTGAGGTTCCTGACCCGCTGGACATCCTTTTGGACTATATGCTGGAGGTGAGTCTGCTCAAGCCGAGTGGTATTTGCCCCACTGAGCGATACATCTTTGACCACAGACTTCCAACGCCGAGACTGTCATTGCGAGCGATGACGACGTCGAGACCATCATCGTACGTGCCGTCTAAATTACCTGGCAAACTACGAAGACTAACTTCCTCCCAGGGTGGCAATCACGTCGTCGATTTTGCGAGCTACCTTCGTCGAGTGCAGCCTCCAGTGCAGGTTGACGGCACACGTGAGTATCTTATCTTCTAGTAATAGCGACATCTAACAGTGACGGTTGTTGGCATAGTCGGATTACTCTGCGCAGAAGATGTGATCTCTCATGAGCGGGAGCGCGCTTTCCCACGTCGCACCATCACACCTACCGACTTGGCTGAATGGCCAGGCATCACCTTGGACAGCGCTGGTCGCCCGGGCAATCGGCACGTCTTCATCGGCCCCACGGAAGCGGATGTTCGACCACTGAAACTTAGACAGCTCACCTTCGCCGACTCTCTCAATCCATCCGCATCCTGCAAACGCTTCTCGTTGTCGTCCGATGGCAAGATTTTAGCCGCATCATTCGGAAACAGTGACGTCCTCGTATGGCGAATACCTGATGGCCTTCTTGTTCAGCGCCTACATCATCAAGGCCATGCAAAACCTATTTCCTCCCTTGCATTTTCTCCTGACGATCGCTCTCTTGCCTCGGGGGCCGAGGACGGGACCGTGGTTATCTGGGATATACGACATGGTCGCGCACTTCTGCGTCTAGAAGGACATCGTGGGACGGTGAAGAGAATCGTGTATGCCCCCCATGGCGCGCTCATCGCTACCGGCTCTGATTACGACCACTCTGTGAAGATTTGGGATGCCTCGACCGGAACATGCTTGCACCGCATCGGTTTGGCGAGAGACTTATGTCAGGTCGCCTTCTCCCCCAATAGCTCACACCTCTACATTGACCAAATCGGCACCTGTTGGATCTATGAGACCCAAACTTACACGTGCATCGCTGAATTAGGGCCCCTTACCCCAGGATACCACCAGCTGTCAGTATCTCGCCAAGGAGACCGCATAGTCACCACATCGCGGGATGGTCAAGTGAAGATCTGGAGTGCGGTGACTGGCGAAGAACTTCTCACAATCGACTACCCGAAAGGGCTCTGGGATCCCGCGATACTCTCCCCTGACGGCTCCGAGGTATTGGCAGCTTGTGCCCCAGATGGAACGGCTGTCACCTTCGACTCATGGACAGGCCAGCTACGTCGCGTTTACGAGCTCCCAAGAGTATCGAATCATGTGTCATACTCGCTAGATGGAGACTGCGTTGCCATGGAAGATATCCCGGGGGATCTCCACGTCCGCGACGCAAAGTCCGGAGCGTTCCTTGCGAAGTTTAAGGCGCTCAGTCGTGACGCTGGTTTCAATGACGAGCCTCTATTTCTACTCGGGAATCAAAATTTCATGGTGCATTTCTCGGACGGACTTTCGCTTCTGCATAATATCCAGGATATGTTGCGATTGAGATAGCATAGAATTATTATAGCGACGCTTGCCTCTGGTCCTTCTAGAATGCGACGAGTTTCGGTCGATGCGAGCATTAAGGGACTGCAATATGCATAGCCCCGGGTTGGCGAAGAAAAAAATCAAGGGGATCGCAGGCGTACTTTGTACCTGAACAGAGAGTATCATGGAATGAACTATTGCGGCGCAGACGAACCTGGATGATCGGAAGACGAACCTGGATGATCGGAAGACGTCCCCACAAATGAGTATAAAGACATCGCCACCACGTGAGTCTTATAAGTGTCTACGAGCTGAAATATGTAAATGAGGATAATTGACGATAGACGAAACTTACAGGTCGCTCTCACCGCCGTCTGGTACCGTACTGTTCTGTAGTGGGTGTGTTGAGCGCACGTGTATATAAAGCAGCCAACAAACCGCATAAAGACAACGGTATCTGTACACCTACGGTACATCCTTTCAGCGATGTCAGCTCGGTCGTCCATTCTCCCGGTTCATCGAACTCACCTTTCACATTCTGCCAACAAACCGCTTTAGAACATGATGATACCATGATAGGGTGGCATTAAGTCGTCGTCCACGCCTTTGGTAGCTGTCGTGGTGGAAGCCAGGTCGCGCGGGACGCCGACACGCCGAGGCGAAAGCGTTTTGATCCGTTCTAAAGGCGGGCCGCGGGCGGTACCGGACCTGTTGCGCGCCAGCCTGATGGCCGACTCATGTAAGCGCGCCCCGTCTTATCAAATTTTGCTATCAACTTGGACCTATAGTGGCAGAAAATCTACCTCTACCCCCTCGGCACTATTACAGCAACGCAGTCGCTTGGCACGGTATCGCTGCGACTCCGTTGACTCAAATAGTGCGCATCCTCAACGTCAACCAGCAAACCTGTCGGGAGCCAGGCGGGCGACCTTCCAGCGGTTGGAACCAAGTTGTCAGCAACTAACAATCCAACTGGACTGAGCTACGACAACGCTGAGGAGACAGACAAGAGGAATGTGAGTGAGGAAAGACCAGCTCGAGTCTGGCTTGTTATTGAGCAGTACGAGCTCCTTTTATACATGCCAGACTGAATATCTAGAATATCCTACGAATATATGGAGGTGTATAGAAAGTGAAAGAATACTATGGAACCCGGGAGAACCATCCGGGATATGTAATATTCATGACATTACCCCCCCGTCTAGAATCGTGTCCTCACGATTATTTACCAGTCGATCCAAATCCTCCCAACCCTCATTGAGTTTCTGTTAAACTGGACACCTCCTCGATATCGCATGACGCAATGCGTTCCAAAATGACTTGTGCGATCCGATCGCCGGCGCATACCTGGAAGGATTGATTGGTGGAGTTGATTAATACTACGCGTACTTCTCCAGTGTAATCTCGGTCTACGACTCCAGCGCCAACATCTATCCCTTTGACTGCCAGCCCACTTCGTGGCGCAATTCGTGCATAGGTTCCGTGAAGGGCGCGCATCGCTATGCCGGTGCCGATAATCTTGCAATCTTGTGCCGGTATTTTAATGCTTTCAGCCGAATAGAGATTAAACCCAGCAGATTCTTCAGATCCTTGCTTTGGGAGAATACCACCCATTTGTTGTACCAGAAGAGTGGTTTCACGCGTGAGTATGTGAACCAGTCGTGTCAATAGAGGAGGGATTCGAATTGTCATGGGCGCGGGTTTGTTGGGGCATCTAGTATGGAATTCCTGAAGGAGCTCTTGACAATTGGTCAAGTTCGCCTGTGATTCCCAGGAGCGGCGATCACCGTGGGGGCTGTTCTTCCAGAGCACCTGATACTCCAGGTTTCCGTTTTGATCACGACAGGAGTCAAGAATGTCTTCGACTTCCCATTCTTCCTCGCCATTTACGAGGTCAGGGACTATTGGTTCTTGTCGTTGTGAAGGATATGCGGGTTCTTTGAAGGGATTAAGGAGGCTTTCATTGAAAACGGGGTGTTGTTTCCATTGACGTGGGAGTTCCAATTCATAGGCGGAAGCACCGACTTTGCGTTTGACCTTGAAGAGTACATACCGCTTGTCGTCGAGCTTTTTCATTGGCCTGTCTGTTCGGATGTTTATCCCTTCTAGCCAAACTTTATCCCCTACTTTGTACTCCGGTCCGCTCTTCCTTTTTCTGTCGTAGAAGCGTTTCATGGTTTCCTGTGCTAGACTGATAGCCGTGCTAGTGTCCTCACGCACTTGATCCATTCTATCGACAAATTGTTGGACATTTTCACTTAGTCCTTCTCGTACTGGTTGGGTTCCTTCATAAGGGTGATACCCTTTATTGACAAAGAACGGGGTGTACCCAGTGGACGAATGGACTTTATTGTTGTATGAAAAGGCCGTGAGTGGCAACCATTCAGCCCAGTCTGCTTGTCGGTAGTTGATGAATAATCAGAGATACTGTTCTATCTTGCGATTGATGCGTTCCATCTGTCCATCTGTCTGGGGGTGATACGCGGTTGAGGAATTGGCTTCGATTCTGAGAGATTGGTACAACTCGGAGATGAACTGATTTTTGAATTCAGTTCCCCTATCACTGATGATCTTTCGGGGTAGTCCATGATGTGCGACTACATTATCTCAGAGTGCCTTTGCCTATCCTTCGGCGTTGAGCTCGATGGTACTTAGTATTGCGATTATCTGCTTAGAGTACATACAGACGATTACGAGGATAGCATTGTATCTGAAGGAGTCCGGCAATACGCCTATCTTGTCAACGGAGATTACTTCCCAGGGTCGTGAAGGAGTTTCATTTGGGAATAGAAGTCCGGTAGGTCGTGTCGTATGAACTTTGGTCTTCTGGCATTTCTCACATCTGGCCACGTATTTCCTGATATCTTCTCGAATTCAGGGCCACCAGTAGTTACGCATGACCATTTCATGCGTCTTGTATTGACCAGGGTGTCCAGCCAATGGGGTGTCATGGTGATGAGCAATGATTTGCTCATGGAGTTTTCTATTTACCGGTACGTAAATACGGTTCTTCCATGTCACAAGTCCAGTACTATCTTCGTTCCAGTCTTTGTCCTTGTTCTGTAAAGCTACGGTAACTAACAAATCTCGGTTCTTTTTGTATTTTTTAATTTCTGCGACCCAGTCCTGGTCGATTCCTTCTAAACTAAATACGGTACTACGAATCAGGGCTTGAAAATGTTCTGGTTTTAGTAATATGATATCTGAATTGTCTTCCTTTCCTGCATTGTGCCTTTTTTGGCGAGATAGTCCGTTTGCTTTGCCATTAGATTTACCAGACTTGTGATGCAACGAGTATTGATATTCAGCTAACTCGGTTACCCATCGGGCCTGTCGTCAGTTGAGCTTCTGCGGCTTCTGGAAGTATTCTAGATTCTTGTGATCCGTCCATATTTCAAACGGATGTATGGCACCCATGAGGTACTGACGCCATTTATCAAGGCTAGTCATGATTGCGAGAAGTTCCTTATCGTAAATCTTGTAATTTCTTTCGGCAGCTGTCATGGCTTTAGACAGGTAGGCAACAGGCTTCCACTTGCCATCTTGTCTCTGGGCTAATTCTGCTCCTACGGCAAAGTCTGAGGCGTCGCATTCTACTCAATATGGGTCATTGTCATTGGGTATGGCTAGTACTGGCGCCGTGCATAGAGCGTCTTTTAGGCTTGTGAAGGCTACTTCTTGTTCGACGGTCCATTCGAAAGTGGCATTGCCCGTTAGGGAACTGAGTGGTTTTACTATTTTGCCATAATCTTGGATGAATCTTCGGTAGAAGTTGGTAAATCCAAGGAATGCCTGAATATCTTGTTTGCACTCAGGTCGTGGCCAATTGACAACTCCTTCTATCTTGACTGGGTCCATGCGAACAACTCCTTTTCCTACTATCATCCCGAGGTATTCTATCTCTGCTTTCTCGAACTCGCACTTTTCCGGTTTTAGATAAAGTTTGTGTTCCCTTAAGATTTGAAGAACCTGCCGCGTGATCCGACGGTGTTCTTTGAGATCTTGAGTGAAGATCATGATGTCATCTAGATAGACTACCACGTGTCCTTGACTGATGAGATCTCCGAATATATTGTTCATCATGGTTTGGAATGTAGCCAGGGAATTGGTAAGACCAAAGAACATAACAAGTGGCTCAAATAGTCCTCGGTTCATTAGGAACACTGCCTTCTCTTTGTCTCCTTCTTTGATGTGGATGTTGTTATACCTTCATCGGATGTCTAGTTTCGTAAAGTACCGCGCCTGCTTCAATTTGTCCACTAGTTCTTGTATTAAAGGAAGTGGGTAGCAGTTTTTTATTGTCAGCTCATTCAGCTTTCGATAATCTTGTACAGGTCGAAGTTGTCCATCTTTTTTCTTGACAAAGAAGAATGGAGAAGCCCATGGGGATTTTGATGGTCAAATTCTCCCGGTTCGGAGGTTCTCTTCTATGAACTCATCAAGTTCTTTTTGTTCGTTTACGGAAATAGGATAAACCTTGCAACTGATTGGTTGCGCGCCTGGTGTGAGTTCGATTGCGTGGTCCCAAGGTCATCTTTGCGGTAGAGAGTCAAAGTCTTCTTTGCTAAATACGTCGGAGTAATCATGATAGTGACTCAGGATGGTATTTTCAAAGGTCTTGGCTTCGTGTTTCAGACTTTCTTTGATTGCTAGGTCCGTGGCTGTGGTGCAAATACGTGCTGCTCCCGTAGCAAAATATGTTTCATGGTCTAGAATAAAGATTCTATCCCCTTCTTCTAGGTGAGCCTCCGGATCACTGGGCTCCTCCTGATCAGCATCAATATCAATTAATCGGGCGGCATATTTGCAGGTAATCGGGCACTGATCAAACTGAATGACTTGTTCCTGCCAATCGATAGATGGGTTGTGAATCTGTAACCATTCATATCTGAGGAGGATTGGGGTCTTTCCCAGATTTGTAACGGCGAACGGAAGTCGCTCAATGTGGTCCTGGATTTCCACCCTTAATTTAACAAAGTCGGTGATTGCCCCGCCGGCATTATGCGTGCCGTCCGCATTATAGACAGGGATCGGTGATGGCAGTTTCTTTGTGGTGATGTTGTTATCGCGGACAAACTGCGCATCAATCGAAGATCCAGTGCATCCTGTGTCTAATAGCGCTTTGACTGATAAGCGCTGCTGCGTGTCCAGGGTGGTGATGATCATTGGAATGTCCATTTGTATCCCTTTCCTTCCTCAGATAAATTGAGGCTGCTTTCACAGTTCATTCAAGAAGTCTATAGCTTCTTCTTCTTTCATCTGCCTGATTTGGTTCATACAGGCTTCAGAGGCATCAACACTCTTCTTTGAGTGTACCCATTTGGTCAACAATCTAAGCGCTGCAGCTTCTTTGCTGGCTATCCATTGGCGGATCCAAGCTGCCGTCCAGGGTGTGTGGCGCTGCCACTGCGTAGGTTCGGTCTGATGTTTTGGTGTAGATAATAATTTTTTGTTCGGGGGAATTAAGCAAAAGGATTGAACCTCTCCGCGCCGCTCTGCGGACGCCCCTTTCTTTTGTATATACATGGGAACCCCAAACCAAGAACACAGATAGTTCGTGAAATTCTCTTCAGTCAACTCGGCTACACACCCGGCTGACCGCTTGCAAAACCCTTCATGGCCGCGCGAATTTCTTTGCGAATTGCTGTTTTCCAGTCGAATGGTTCTGCTGTCATGGCAGGAGCTTCGTTCAGCGATGCCAGCAGCGTAAATGTATTGGTAATGGGAACTGCCGGGGTTTCCGCGGCCCGTACTTGTTGAGCTTGTTGCCGATTAGGGCAATTGCGCGAAAGATGTCCTTTTTCCCTGCATCGGAAGCAAAGACCCAAGCGTCGTGCCTGGTCTAGCTCCATTGGCTGGCCTCTGCCGCCGAATGTGACGCCTGTTCCATCATGATGTGTCTGAACCGGGGCGCTTGCAGTGGGCGCGGCTACGTTAGCCTGTGCTCGTGGCGCACTTTGTGCCTGCTGCTGCCGAGGTTGGAATTGTTCTTGCTGCTGGGACTGTGGGTTTTGCCGACGGTACTGCTGCTGATTCAGGTCGATGCGTGCGGCCTGTTGTTTGTAGAGTGTGTATGTAGCAGGGAGTTCTTCCGACAAATTGTAAAGAAGCCAAATGATGTCGGCTCGGAGTGCTTTTTCTAGAAGCGATTTCAACTCCTGGAAATGTGCCTCGAAGTCGTGAATGTTCGCCTGGAAGGCACATAATTCAAACCTTGAGAAGAACTCCTGCGCTGATAGCGCTCCCATCTGCATTGATTGCAGTCTATCGTACACTTCTGCCTGTTCATCAATGAGGAAGTGTATATCTAAATCCTTCCATAGATTGTTCGTGGTCTGGATCACGGTATCTTCATCCGTGTCATACTTCTTCATGTATGTGGCGACGTATTCGCCCGCATGTCCTCCTTTCATATATGACAAGATCATAAGGACCCTGTCAAATTGTTCTGGTAGCCGCTTCCTCTGCGTGACTACATACAATTTCATTTGCGTCTTCCAAGTGATGTACTTGGATTTTGTGCTGTCAAAGACATCAGGCTTCATCGCACTTCCATTGAGGAGCGCGGCACTGTCTTGGTTCTCGGCCATTGCGCCGGGATCAGATGGAGACGAGGGTGGGGTGGGAGAACGACGAGAAGGTGGATTCGAGGCTTCAGAATCTTCTACTACTTCTTCCACAGTGTTTGGTGGGCCCTCTGGTGGTGCTTCAGATTCTTCGAGAGCAATTGAGCGGAGATGGTCAGTGACCGATTCGAGAGTGTCTCATCTGGTTCTGGGTTCTGAACCGGATGCTATGGGTTGCGGGACTGCGAGAGATTCTGAGGGTGCTCCTGTGGGAACTCTTTGTAACAATTCTCCACGTAGTCCTTCTCTACACCAGGGACAACGACTGCTATTATCCGGAGAGTGTGGGCACGGTTGTTGCGCACAGTACTGTACGTTATTGCCACGTATGTAAATGGATCTCCCCTCTAGTTCTCGATGTGTATGTCCTCTACAATCACAGGAAGGCGTGGTCATAAGGTGTCAGGTCCGTGGGGCTGATTGCAGCAAGCCCTGGGACTAATCGTGTTGTAACGACCAGATCAGGGGTAGAGTTTGCCAAAGATAGGGATTTCCGAAAGAGAACCGAAACGCTATTTTAATACAGTTCTAGGAATAGTATAACAGCCCAAGGAGCAATTGCTTCTCTTTGGTCCGATGCCCGGAAAGGGATCGTTGATCTAACTGTTATCGCTTTTCCGACGCCCGGCCACAATCGGTTGCCACGTCGTACTCAGGAATATCCGCTTGCCTGCTGCAAAGCGTGTAACGCCGCCTATGGTAGGGCAGGGTACGATTCTAATTGGACGGAGCTCTGTCTAGCCGCCTAAGGGCTAGTGATTACAGAGGTGACTTCGGGGGTGTGATGTGGTAAAAGTTGTGCAAGTGCACGGAGAAAGGTTCCAGAGGTCCAGGTCTTGATGCGGTAGAATTCAGTAGGGTTAGAATTTAAGGTGAGAGTCAGATGTGCGTATAGGATGGATCGTCGTGTGGAGATGGATGATGGTTGGTGTGGGAGTGACGAGGATTGTCGTAGGGCAGTTGGTGGAGACTCGAGCTAATGTTAGCAACTAACAATCCAACTGGACTGAGCTACGACAACGCTGAGGAGACAGATGAGAGGAATGTGAGTGAGGAAAGACCAGCTCGAGTCTGGCTTGTTATTGAGCAGTACGAGCTCCTTTTATACATGCCAGACTGAATATCTAGAATATCCTACGAATATACGGAGGTGTATAGAAAGTGAAAGAATACTATGGAACCCAGGAGAACCATCTGGGATATGTAATATTCATGACACAAGTCCGCTAATACTCACCAGTAGTGATGTGCGGGCCGGGCCTCAAAGCCTCCAAGCCTGCCAAGCCCGGCCTAAAAAGCCTGGCCCGAGTCAAGCCTGGCAGCGGGCTCAAGGCCGAGCTCGGAGCGTAGTCAAGCCCAAGCCCAACCTGGAAGCCCAGGCTTGGGTGTGCTGGCTCCGTTACCGTTTCCTGAGTTCAGAATGGGGAGAGAGCGACCTAATATGCACATAGAAGACAAAATGTAGATATTCTAGATGTAACGGCTCCCGCCGAGCACGATTGTGCGTCACCATCTGGTGCCTGCCGTAGGCACACGCTCGTGGACTTCGCTGCGACTTGACTTGTTCCACAGATGTAGATCTTCTGGAGATTATAATTTAGTGAGTACATGCAGTATTAATCTACTACACCCAAATACATTCCCTTTTGATAGCACCGGAACACTCGTTGTATTGTGAGCAAGCCCAGGCTTAAGCCCAAGGCTTGGGCCGGGCTCGGGCTCGGCTTGGGCTCAGGGCTCGGCTCGACGTCGCCACAAGCCCAAGCCCGGGCTTTGAGCCCAAGCCGGGCCCGCACATCACTACTCACCAGCATGCAAGCGATCTCCTAGTCTGCAGTGTCATGCTCGAAGATCTTGTGTACCGAACCTCGATAGTGGCAAAATCGTAAACAGGTCCTGCCAGGCTTTTGCAACTGCCATGTACCATGCGTATCGTTAGCTCAGGTTGACGGTAGCCCAGGAGTCAAGCTGCATCATGTGTTGAAGCGCCTAGTGGCTCTGGCTCGGCGTTCCACCCGGCATGGACTTAAGGTGGACATCTTAGATTAGGCGCTGCTAATATGTAGATAGTGATTGGACAATCATATGTAGTGCCCCCACACACGGACCTCTTTATGGCAGGCTTCCCCATTCTAGCGGACTTTCAATTTTGCTTCCTTTTAGTATATAAGGACTCCTCTCGCATCCCCACTCTGCATGCTCTTTCCCTTCGCACTCAGAGTAAGTTCCTTCGTCGCCCTTGCGCAGTATGCACTTATGCTTACGCCCTGTATAGCTAATCCCCGTGTGTATTAGGTTAGATCTATACAGTGTGCTCTTTCTCTTCGCACTCAGACTAATCCCCGTGTGTATTAGATCGTGCCCGCGTGCCACTCGCCAGTTCACGCTTGCGCAGCCCAGTCGTCGTATCACGACAATATCATGTTCGTGCGAACTTCGCTGCGGGGCCACAACGAACCGCTTAAAGTGATGCAGGCTTCAACGGCGACCAGGAATCGCGCAAAACGTGCAACGGGAGCTCGCTACCAATTGTTTCCTAGGCCGGGACGGCAAGTAAGGCGCATCCGGAGGAGGTGGAATCAGGGCGAGTGATTCGGAGGACAACAAGTTTGTGGAAGGAAGGCTCGCTGGAGCACGGTAACGAGGTGAGTGCCATATGGCGCTGTGCGAGAAGAACTACTCATAAGTCACGGTATAGGAAGGCATATGTTGACATGATCGATACTCTGCTTTGACAGTCCATTCGAGGTACGTCCGTTGAACAAGTACCGTTACTCTGGTGCTAAATTTCAACGTTGCAGGTCTCAGACGTTGAGATTACCATTGAAGAAGTTTAAATCGTTATCGTGCAAGAACACGTATGGATACTTGCTTGGCTCTAGGACGACGGTCTGGCAATCGATTTGGTAGCCTACCTCTGTCGAGTGCAACTTCTAAAAGTGCCAGTAACACGCGCGAGCCCCGGTCGTGACCGTGTCGATATCAACCCGTGACAATGTTTTTCTGGGCAGACAGATCCAGATTCCACGCGTATCCCTGTCACGTTATTCCGCAAGGATCTTCGCACTTCGAGAAGCCACGGCGTCAGACGTCAGTGGGTGGCCAGATTTTTCTTCATCACATCGTGGGCCTAGAGGTTGGGTTCGTCTTCGTTGGTCGTGCAGACGGGGGAGGTTTGCCCCTTCCGAAGTAGAAGTACTTTGTTTCCGAGGGCCATCGAACCAGAATCTGGTATTCTTGTGCGTCTCTTTGTCAGCGGACGATAACCTGTACTGTATATTCAGTACCTTTGCTGCAGAGACCATCTTCAGCACATGGGCAGGACCAATGTCATGGCTTTCGCACTAAATGACTACCGCCTTTGCCGTCCATAGTGCTATCACCAGGTCCCGTTGAACAGGGCGGCGACACCGTGCTCACCGAGCACCAGCAGCAGCGATTAGCGCGGTGCAGGCACGAACTAAGTCTGAGATAGTTGCATCTGGTGGCGCTCGCGAAGTGTTATAGTATATGATGCCAGCGAAGAGAATATGCTCCTCGCTAAGCCCGAAGGGCGCAGACGTAAGAGCTTCAGCTTTACCAGCGAGCCTGCCATTCTCGAGTGCTATTTCGACTGATCATAAAGAGTTAGAATTCTGTTATTACGTCGTTAAGGCGATTTTTAGTTAGCCATGATAAGCTTGATCCTGCGAGGAAGCCGTAGAACCTGATCAACGTTAGCTCACAGTAATCAGCATCGGCGCGCCCGCCTGTTCAGCGGAAGCAAGCTGCAGATCGGACGCCACAAAGCATGTATACCTCTCTGGCGTGAGCGTTGGTCTTCCTCGTGTGAAGCCGTCAAGCAAATGACGCCAAAACTATCTGCGTTGTCGCGCACTGGCTCTGCACCACCACCCCCGCTCTGCTAAGTAAAAGCGCATTGTTCCTCGGTCACAATGTTCCGCCTCCATCGTCTACCGCCTGCTCCAGACGAGATCTATTCTTCCAGCCTTGCAACGTTTCACGAAGGACACGCCCTCTGGTACCCGGAGCCACATGAGTCAGGCGAACCGCAGATCGGCGACGTAGGGTTCATACACAGAGGTGCATTCATCAGGCTGTTCAACCTCGACACCTCTGCACCCGAGAAGAAGGTCACATTCTGGCCGGTACCCTTCGATGATATCAAGCCCTTGCCCCCGCACGTCCTCCAGATCGATCGCAGACATCGGCCGCTGGTCCCCGACCATTACTGCAGCCATGGGATGGAGAGCAAGGAGATACATGCCTCAGTAGATGCGTGAGTTTACTGACGCATCTGGGAGCTGCCTTTGCGCTGACAACTCGTAGAACGGCTGGCGCGAGCATGTCATTGGCTCTTACTGCTGCCTACAAATGCAAATCAACACAAAGCGCGGTTCTTGCCCTCAAGAGTGAGGCCCATGCGGAAACGCTGTTCGAGAATCAAGTCCTAGAGAATTACATCGTCCGAAACCATGACACATGGTATACATATGCCACGGGCGTCCTGGGCCACCGGCTCAAGCAGGAGAACCTTGTCGTGATTTGCGGCTGGGTCAAGACAGAAGCAGATTGGGCTGCAGCAGCATTCAGTAACATCAGCTCGAGCTCTCATGTTTCGGTCGAGGGAAATGCAGGCGGCGTCGCGGGTATGGAACTCGGCGGGTCGCACTCGAAGTCTGTGACGGGACCACGGATGCAACGGCAGGGCCGGCACTACTTACCGGATGCGTCTCACCCATGTCCCGTGGAGCCGACGAGGGACCAGTGTATGTTCGTGAAGCGCTACGGAGTACGAAAGCGGTTGTGGATTTTCAAGAAGATCGTTGCGAGCGCGGACTACCATCAGCTTCTGGATATGGACGACGGGAGAAGTGGATCGGGAGGGAAAGGGGCCATAGCACAAGAGGAGGATAATCTGATTGGCGCAAATGTGTTGGAGCTCGAGAGCGAGGTACGTCTCAGTTTATGATATACCGTGGAGTACGCGAACTGACGAGCCATCAGGGCGAGATTCCTGACCCGCTGGACATCCTTCTGGACTAGTGATGTGCGGGCCCGGCTTGGGCTCAAAGCCCGGGCTTGGGCTTGTGGCAGCGTCGAGCTGAGCCCTGAGCCTGAGCCGAGCCTGAGCCCGGCCCAAGCCGCAGGCTTAAGCCCGGGCTTGCTCACAATACAATGAATATTCTGGTGCTATGAAAAGAGAGTATATTTGGATGTAGTAGATTATTACTGCGTGTACTCACTGAATTCAGCCTCCAGAAGATGTACACTTGGGGAATAAGTCGAGTCGCAGCAAAGCCCACGAGCGCGCGCCTACGGCAGGCACCAAACGGTGATGCACAATTGTGCTCGGCGGGAACCGTCGAGTCTAAAATATCAATATTATGTCTGGTGTGTACATCTTAGATCTCTCTCACCTTATCCTGAACTCAGGGAACAGTAACAGAGCCGGTACACCCAAGCCTGGGCTTCCGGGCCGGGCTTGAGCTTGACTACGCTCCGAGCCCGGCCTTGAGCCCGCCGCCAGGCTTGGCTCGGGTCAGGCTTTTTGGGCCGGGCTTGGCGGGCTCGCGGGCTTTGAGGCCCGGCCCGCACATCACTATTCTGGACTATATGCTGGAAGTAAGTCTACTCAAGCCGAATGGTACTCATGACACTAAGCGATGCATCTTTTATTGTAGACCACCGGCGCCGAGACTGTCATTGCCAGCGATGACGACGTCAAGAGCATCGTCGTACGTACCGTGTGAATTACCTAGCATACTACGTATGACTGATTTTGACCCAGGGTGGCGATCGAGTGGTCGATTTCGCGAGCTACCTTCGTCAAGTGCAGCCCCCGGTGCAAGTTGACGGCACGCGTGAGTGTTCTATGTCTTGGCAATAATGATATCTAACAGTAACGACCGTTCGCATAGTCGGATTACTCTGCATAGAAGATGTGATCTCTCATGAGCGAAAGCGCACTTTGGCACGTCGTAACATCACGTCTGCCGACAGGAGTGAATGGCCAGATGTCACCTTGGACGGCGCTGGTCACCCGGGCGATCGGCACGTCTTCATCGGCCCCACGAAAGCGAAAGTTCGACAAATGAAGTTGAGACAGCTCATCTTCGCCAACCCTCGAGATCCATCCGCATCCTGCAAGCACTTTTCCCTGTCACCCGACGGCAACCTTCTGGCCGTATCCTTTAGAGGCAGCGATATCCTCGTGTGGCGAATATTTGATGGTCTACTTGTTCAACGCCTACACCATCAGGGTCACATGGAGCCCGTTCTCTTCCTTGAATTTTCTCCCAACAATCACTCCCTTGTCACGGGATCTGAGGATGCGACCGCGATCATCTGGAATATCCGAGATGATCACGCGCTTCTACGTCTACGTCTAGAAGGACATCGTGGGGCGGTTAGGAGGGTCGTGTATGCTCCCCATGGCGCGCTCATTGCCACTATTTCTGACGGTGACGAATCTGTGAAGATTTGGAATGCCTCGACTGGAGCATGTCTGCATTCCTTCGACGTAGAGCAGAACGTATGGCAGGTCGCCTTCTCCCTAGATGGTTCGCGTGTCTATATCAACATTCACGACTCCTATTTGATCTATGACACCCAAACTTACACGCCCATTGCTGAAGTGCGGCATGACAACTGCGAAATGTCAGTATCTCAGCAAGGCGACCGCATAATCACTGGATCGAGGGATGATCGAGTGAAGATTTGGAGTGCAACTACCGGCAAAAAGCTTCTCACAATCAACTACCCGAGAAAGCTTTCATACCCTGTAGCATTCTCCCCAGACGGCGCTGAGGTGCTGGCGGCTTGTGACGCAGGCAAGACGGCTGTCACCTTCGACTCATGGACAGGCCAGCTACATCATGTCCATGAGCTCTCAATGGTGTTGAATCATGCCTCATACTCTGCGCACGGAGATTACGTTGCCTTGGAAGAGAGCAGGGGGAGTCTCTGCATTTGCGACGCGAAGTCTGGAGTGTTCCTTGCGAGGTTCGAGCAGCTTGGTGATGAAGGTCACCGCAGGGATGGGCCTCGATTTGTGCTCTCCGGTCAAAACCTGGTGGTACGTTTCTCCGATGGGCTTTTGCTCCTGCATTGTATTCAGGATGTATTACGACTGAGATAGCATAAATATGGTATAGTGTTTGCTGATGTACTATGCGAGTGTATAAAGTGACTACTTCATGTGATGAGTGAAGATGGGTAAGAGCATGTGTAAAATATGAGTGAGGGACGAGAAGCCAGTGAGTATAATGACAGTGGATACTGGGCTCTGCGGGGCGCGGAGAGCGTGCTTGGGGGCGACTCAGTTCACAGGTTCAATTTGATGACAGCTACAACGGGACGCACTTGAGGAACACACTAGTGGTCTTAGAGCTTCCTTAATTATGGCACATATATTTCTAGCCCTTTCATATAGCAACACGTGATGGCTAAGCAGGATAGGTGGAGGGGGAAAGCATCGAGACATGCCGAGCGGAAGTCCGTTTGATGATCCCCGATGAGCCCGGAAGATTTTGATCTGCGTCACGTGCGGGCGGCGTTGAGCTCATTGCTTCTGTCCCTCGACACCCAGCTGTCACTGTCCACTAAACCAAGAAGGTACTCTTGCCTAGTGTTGCTGGCATACTGTACATCGTGCCTCGACTTCTGCGCACCGCTTTCGTTAACAGCACTCCTTCTGGGCGCTCATGCAAGTACCCAGGTGGCTCTTGCTCGACCCATGTCGTCTTCTCCTGGGGCTCGCTCTATCCCGCAGGGCCTTTTGTTGATGTACACCGCCAACTTGCGCATGGGTGATGACCAGGTGAAAAGCGCTCGCAGGGAGCAGAAGCCGTGCATCTGATCTCAGAGTCAGTGCGTCTGAAAATCAGGAGTATTCCGACATCATTCGGACCGTATGAGTTCACTTCTGCAATACGCCTGGGCGTACGTCCGCGACACATATGTGCGGATTCTGTGTAACATGAGCAGTTCGCACATAAGTCAGCCAATATTTCTGGACCAGATTTCCTCTCGCTGCTGTACAATTTTGTGCACATCAGGCGTTCAATGTGTGAATAATTAGTCATTTATTTGGTATATATGCGGAGGTCACACTGCTACTACATTAATCGGCATTATTGACAATCTCGTCAATTTCCTGTTGCCACACGTTGGCAGTCCGAGGGAGCGAAGCCGATTCTGCTATGTTTTCTACACCATGAATGCGGCGATCCTCCTTCAATGTGTCATGAAAATAGCTGCGATGAAGATCAGCGGTGCACGGAGTAAAGTTATATGAGAGTGTGATGCACTCACTGATCTTCGTCTCATCACCTCCTAGTTTCTCACGCAAGCTGCGGAGGTTCGCATCCACGCTGTCCCAAAAGTCACGCTGGCTGTTTTTCATGAAGCACTTGCGCTTCACAGATGAGGTGCCAAGGACAGTTGAGCACAAAAATCAGGAAAGATAAGTTGGAGACTTACGAAAAATGCGGCTCGTGCACACAAAGGAACAGACGGCTTGCACATGCTGGTACCTTTCGTTGTATAGATGCAACACATCTTTTGAGTCAGCGCATAGATGGTCCAGTGCTCAGTGTTTGGGCCCTGAACACTTCGCTCAAACTGCAAGAGCAACAAGACCTTAATAAAACGAAAAGAGCTGCATGAGCACACTCACATAGGCTTTGAACTGTCGGCGGATGTCCATGTTCATGTCTTCAATGACATCGGTAATGGTTCCCCACTTGGCAAAGTCCTTGTCGTTGTTGGGAGGCAGCTCAAAGACTGATCGTTCTCTTTTGATGACAGACTTTGATTGGGAACATTAGCATCAAATGGCATCTGCTTTAAGATGCTCAGTGCTTACCGTCATTCTGTTGACAGCAATGTCCCCCTTGTAAGCTGGAAGGCATGGAGACAGAAAGACACCCAATGCCCATGCTTGGACATTGGTCTGCAATTGGCAGACAGGTTGAGATAGTATGAACCTTTGCGAGCTCTTAAAGACACACCTTGAACTCTTTTGAAGGTTGCCAGGGAGCCTTCTCGACACTTTGGTCTTTGTCTCGCTATTGAGTGATAAGCAGTGCAGCATATATCTTTGCTTCTCAAATGATTTGCGAGTCCTTGTTATGATACATATGAGAAGTTGTCTCGTGTACTACAGAACGTAAGGACTCACCGATACGAACTGCACAAGTTCTCCCACCTTCTCTGTGCGAAGTCATTTTCTAGCGCCCAGCTGCTTCGCGTACTCAATGTAGTTTCGGTTGGGTTGAATTCTTGTCGAGGCTGGGTCAGGAGGCGCAGTGGTGGATCGGGAGTCAGGACCAGATTGATCAAGGCGAAGAGGGTCATTGCTGAGGTCATCACTGCTGTACTCATCATCGTCTCGTTCATGCCGTTTTCCAGTTGTGGCAGTCAGATCAAGAGACAAGTGTACCGAGCCGGGGCCTCTCTCAGCAAATTCAGCAAATTTGTTGTCGAGGGTGCTTAGTGTGGGTGCCATAAGAGCTGTGGGGGATGTGGTTTAGGTCAGGTTCTGAGGCCACCAATCCATGCACAAGTCTTGATCAAAATTCAGGTCCCGCAGGCTGTCCAAGACATTTCGGTGACGACGACTCCTCTTCAGGAATGCAAAATATTGTCCTCACCAATTGCACTGATATTTGACTGTCATGGCTCCAGCTGCAAAGTCACTTTCAGGATGTGAGCAGTCTGCCTTGCCAAAAAGAAAGTACAGAAATATTGCTTACCCACTGTTTGACATGCCGCAGTTGTCGATTTGTCTGAGGATGGAAAGAAGGCTCAGTGCAGTCTCTGTCATCCCAACGAAGGGGGTCAGACCATGGCAAGAGGAAGCATTGCTGCTCACCTTAAAACTCAGGCCCATCACACTTGTGCCGAAGATTATGCTCAGCACCAAGCAAGAGCCACAGCCATAAACCAACGTCTCCAGAGGGAAGATCTTGCAATGGCACAAACGATACACCTTTGTGCTGTTAACATTGTGCAGGCAGGCATACCTGATGGTCAGGGAGGTGGTGCAGAGGAAGCTCGAATGTGGGAATCATTTGACGCCGATGCAGATTGCTTCACCTTTGGCACCAGACAGGGCCCTGAAGCTCTTGCAGCGCGTGCTGAGCACCACTGGGAGCGAGAGCTGAGAGACTTCGAGCTGTCAGAGGATTGGGCACGAGAAAGTGCAGAGGATGACTGGTTGGCCGAAATTCTTGGTGACATCAGTAGGTGCAATATGATCTGCACTCTGCTCTAATAAACATAACTGGCTGTGCACCCTGTGATTAACAGAGCTCAACGATGGTCAGAATGAAGGCCCTGTCTTTGAGAATATGAGCGCAGACACTTCTTCGTCCAACAGACAGTGGGCTCCATATGATTCAAGAACGGTAAATTTAATAACTTGTTCGGTAGCTTGTCATGCTCACAAGTATATTTGCAGATGTTCTTGCTAGACCTTCTGGGCAATCTACCACGCCTGCCTGTGTCTGACTCTCTAATGCGAGTTTTTCTATGGATACTGAAAGAAACTGGTGCGCGTGATGTTCCAAGCTTTGCGCATCTGTGCAAAGTTCAAATAGCTCTCCGCAAGCAAAACGGCATCCCAACTTTGCAGTGCGAGTCAGCTTTGGGTAATATATTCTATATGAATGACCCTTGCAGCATAATTGCTAAGATGAGTTGAAATTTAGCTGTCCATAAGTATAACGCACTGAGACTGCCCTTAGGATTGGTCAAATCCACAAATTCGCCCATATATTAATGTATATCCTGAAGAGCCCGATGGGCCTGTCTCAGAGATATGGCACGGCCTGAAATGGCGCCAGGAAATGGACCCCGATGCACTGAGCCCTATGTGGGATGCAGGCAGCGGTCGGCATTACTATGTGAATGAACTAGCTGAGCTGCATGATGGGCAGCTCGTGATACCAATTCGATGGTTCATTCGCCACAGTCAAGTTCACGCAGATGCGTTTTTGGTCATAGTCAATGCAGAGGTTTGCTTGTTTTTAACATCTCACTCTATCGGGTGATATTGACTTGCATTTAGGGCATTGCTTCCGTGCGTGATAGCGAAGAGATTATTGTTGCAGCCAATGATCTGTCTAAGAATTTCTTGGAACTTGATGACAGGCTTTCTGCCGCATGGGACGGTATATTACAGCACTCCATCATCTTTCTAGCTTTGCTAACCCCCTTTTTATCATGTAGAACATGCTCAGTCCTGGGGATATGGCAAGAAGATGCCCAATCCTCTGTGCAACATTGCTCAGGGAGACCCTCTCTACACTAGCTACATCGACTATTTTGGTGATGATGTCTCCGGTAATCGCTCCAAGTTTTGGAACAAGCACTGGAATGCCTATATCACCCACCGGAACCTTCCCCGCAAGATGCTCCAGCAGGAATTTCACATGCACTTCATTTTGACGTCTCCGCATGCCAGCATTACAGAGCAGTTTGGAAAGTTTAAAGAGGCTGTTGAGTCAACCCACACCAAGCCAGTTCAGGTTCGCAATGGCTTAAATGGACAGACTGTTCGATTTCGGGTCTATGTCAATGCTGAGCCCTCTGATAATCCCATGCAAAGCGAAACCTCTGCACATATCGGAGGTGGAGGAAATTTATTCTGTCATAAGTGTGACACTGGTGGTACAGACAAGCACAAAGAGAGCGACTGTGGCTTTGAAAGCCTCTTTAACCCCGGAACTCCATGCACCAAGGACGACATAGTTCTTGCCTTGAAGCAGCAGGTTAACACAGCATGTCACGGGGTCGCACAGCATGTCAAGGACCTGCAGACCAAGACTGGAGTCAAGGATGCATACACTCAGCACTGGATCGACAACACTCTCGAACGTGCTCGCTCGATGAAGAAAAGCAGCCCATCTCGCTTGAAAGAGTCTATCCAAGAAGAGCTGACTCAGTGGGTTTCCGACAACTGGTCCACCATACTCACTCCATTCTACACCATGCCGGGCTTTGATCTGACCAAGGACATGCCAATCAAAATTCTGCATACAATTCTGCTAGGACTAGTCAAATATACCTGGCATGGCACTCACACAGCCTGGAATTCAAGCACGAAGGATCAATACACTCTATGACTGCAGGCGACTGATGTCAATGGGCTCTCTATTCCTGCGATTCGTGCAGGCTATATTTTGCAGTACGCAAACTCACTTATCGGCCGTCAGCTCAAGACGATAGCCCAGACGATCGTGTTTCATGTGCGTGATCTTGTGCTGCCACTCTACTTTCAGCTGTGGGTTGCCGTCGGAGAGCTGTCTGCATTGCTGTGGCATTCTGAAATTCACAACATGGACAAATACTTGGTATGTAATGTCTTGTTCTCTCACAGCTAGCATGCCGACTAGGCTGATGCCCATCATCCACAGGACGACCTTGATATTGCTATTGCCAACGTTCTTGATCTGTTTGCAGAGATTGACCCCAGCAAGATTGTCCAGAAGATAAAGATTCATCTTCAAACTCATGATCGATACGACATCCTGCAATTCGGGCCTCTGGTGGGGCT
Source organism: Phanerochaete carnosa HHB-10118-sp (assembly GCF_000300595.1). Lineage (NCBI taxonomy): Eukaryota > Fungi > Basidiomycota > Agaricomycetes > Polyporales > Phanerochaetaceae > Phanerochaete > Phanerochaete carnosa. Next base: position 253,145 of record NW_006767629.1, read on the forward strand.
TTCGACCGAGGTTTTTGAAAGCTCCAATGCGGTATTCTGGTATTGCTTGATCCACTCTAACCACCGCGCTCCGAGCCGTGATATTGCTCTGCAACTGGCGGCCCAAGAGTCACTGAAACACTGCATCACAGGTGGCTACTGGCCGACAGACAGTGCTGACTCTCCGAATGCTTGGACAAACGCGGGCCTCGGAATCCGAGATTATTTGACCAATCAGCCAATTCTCCAGCGCCTGCTTGGCTGGACATCACATACTGCACAGATTCCTGGTGAGTTATTACAGCTCGTACTTCGTGCTCAATTGATGTGCGATTTCTGACATGATGCTAAGGTTCTGCGCTATCTGTACCACTGAAACGCGGCCAGAAAACTCGTCCTACGTGTTCTCTCTCACAGACGAAGGCCGCTTCTGCAGGCAATATAGGTTCCTTTAGTGACAGCAGATCCTCGCAATGGGCAGAAGGACGCTCATTTGTGTCGCAGAGCAAAGAAGTATGCACCAACGGAACATGGGTCTTTGCACGGTCACCTTCAGATGTGAGTTATACAAGGCGATTACACAGTATCTTCTTACACCAGCTGTCTGACTGGTTCTCGTCCCCAGAATAACCAGTCGGTCATCGGACGAGTAGCTGAGATCCTGATTGAGGCTGAAAACAGCACTCGAACTCTCATTGTGCTTGAGCAGTTCAAGGTTGCTGTGATGCGCCACGAGACATTCAAAATGCCCTATCTTGTCTCGTCATTTGGGGAATCATACTTAATCCTTGCCGCAAAGGTACGGGGCTATAATATCATCCAGTGAGCCGATTTGACCAAACTTGAATGAGCAGGACGTGAAGTTTGTGGTGAACACCCAGCATGACTGTGCTCACGCCAGCTGCAGTGTGTCTAGCCATCATGCTGTTCTTCAAGAGCAAGAGGAATCTGGACGCACTGAAGCTGTCTTCGTTCACAAGCAGGGCCAGTGCGATCAGTTTATCATCAACATGACATCATTTCATAATGCCCATCTCGTTTGTCAAGTGCTCCCCTGACACCTGACAGCTCATCAGCTCCTATTTCCAAATCGCTCCGCAAAACATCTCGAGCAAGCGCGGCAGCTCCGTCAGAAAAATAACACCAAGAGAGAAGCAGCGAAGGAGAAGAGGCAGAAGAAAACAAAGACAAGTGGACCATCACGGAGAGGAGCACAAAGCGAAGCACGTACAAAACAAGTAGCTGAGGCTTGTGGCAGTGAAGCAGAGTCATTGGACGCTCCCGAGGACAGCTTCGAATGTTCCGGCGAGGCTGAGAGTGCAGCCAAAGAGCCTGAGTCTGAGCACTCCCGCAAACGCAAACGGCTTATTTAGACCTATTAGATAGATAAAGCTTCTGGAAAATGATAATTGTCAACCCTTGCACAAGCTCACTTTGTGAAGCCTCAAAATATATGGGAAAGATAGCCGACAGTTGCGAAACACTGATGAATTCCACGAAAGAGAGGGCCCATAATAAACGCCTGCTGCAGCCCTTCCGCTCCCAAAAACTCATTTGCATTGCATGTGTGTTGAATATGCAACACATGTACTAAACATACGGAACGCAGACAAATGAGACACCTGCACCATGAATGTCTGACGTCTGCGATGCACCCGCATGCACATGTGGCTCACCCCCGAAGCGCCTGTCTGTCTGCTCTCTGAGTGCAAGTTGGTAGTGTAGACCTATAGTGGCAAAGATTTTGCTTTTATTTATTTGCCATCTCCACAATGATAGTCACCCGGCGCAATACAGCTGGATCACTATGACTCCACTGACGCTGGACACAACATTGGCAAAAAGGGATGGAGATTATATTGCATTAAAATGCAATATAATGCAATCCGGTCCGTTATCTTGCATTATAAACTCAAAAATCACTACAAATCGCATTATAACACATTATAAATGCCCAGTGGTGCATTATAATGCATCATATTTGACCGCCCAATGTGCTGATGAAGTTTTTAGCATATGCCCCAAATTGACAGGTTTCAACACTCCTTGACCTCGTACCACCACCATCTCCTTGGGCGCCTTCAGGCGATTCCCCCAAGGGGCCTTATTCTACTAAACATCTATCCATAATAATCCCTAGGATGCTCTTCCTGCATCCTTCGCCATCCTTTCAAGAGGTCGTAACCCATGAAAGCTCTCTGTCCTCGATGGATGAAGGTGAAACAAACAAGATAATGTCTGCCTTTGGGCGCTCGACGAGTGTCTGGAGGTGGACACCTCAAATTGTCCCTCATCCCCTCTCTCCTTCCCTGTGGAACAGACACCAATCCCCACACTGACTGCCTTCACCGCCAGGACTGAATAGTCCCCTCCTCCAAGCTGAACAGGGGCCCCGGGCAGATGGCCGCTGCTCAACTAGAGGTAGTAAGTTGGCCCTTGAAAGCCTGTACCAGGTGCCCACACCTACCATCCCCTGTGGATGGGAGAGTTAAGCTGGCCTCTGCCTCAGCCCATCGGGTGCTGTCCTGTAATAATTGGTCAGTACAAGTGCAAGCTGGTGGCTCAAACCATAGTAGGAGAGGGGTGGGATGTTGATAGTTGCAGTACCAGGTGTAGGTCAGGCGCGTGGCTAAATGCAAGTACCAGGGGAGAATGGGAGTGGGGCGGAAGACAACTACATAAGGATCTCGCCAACTCGAGCAGCAGCCAAGTGCCCTGCTGTACCACCTCGAAGACAAGTTCCGTATACAGGCACCATGTCAAGGGCCTTCTACAACGGGGGACTGGACTTCGCTGGGAGCTTCGGCAACCATATCCAAACCAGTGTAAGTCTGGTAATTCCTTTTTCCTTGTTTACAGGGTTTTTTTGGATTGAGCTAGGGTAACGCTTGGGTTTGGTGGAGGTGCTAATCGCCTCTGGAGACCTCTGTAAAACATGATACCCCAGTTTCTGTACTCTCTCAAGAGACAGTTACAGCCTCAGGTGGGGCATGTTTCCTTTGTAGTACCTGATGACGCACACCTCTAGTTAGATTATTATGGCCCTCATGTAGCTGTAGTCCTACGGGCCTTTATAAACATTCAGAAAAAAAAATTGACAGGTTTCTCCAGAGTTTAACACTTGGAATTTGGACGTACAAGGGATTAGCCTGGCCACTGCGTCAAGCCCGGGAACCTTGTCCTTGACAACAGCTCAGTTATGAGCAGTACGCCTGGCTGAGCTTTCACGACATTCAGGTGCTTTGGAGGCCCACTTCAAGCGGCGCGGGCTCCAACAGCGGCCAGGAATATTGCAGGAAATATGTTGGCATGGTTGACATGCTCTTCGAAAATCTGCTCGAAGTAAGTTCACCGAACGAATGCCGTTACTCTTGCGCTGAACCCCTGCAAAATAGTCATCGCCAGTAATGATAAGGCTGAAAGCATGGTAGTGCATGAGCCAAAGCGAGAACTCAAGAGGTCTATATTCTCACTCAGCCCTACAGCGACGATTGGGAGGCTTATTTAATGACCTGTCTACGGGCTTTGTTGAGTACGGCCTTCGACAAACACCAAGCCTATGACACACGCAAGTCTCTCCCGTCATAGCTGTGTCGATATTGAAACGCGTTGCCATTGTAACTTTGTCGTCGGGTAGTGCAAGCATGGTTGGGCCTTCACGTATTAATACGTCCTATGTCTGTCTGAGTGGGTAGCCTGATGTTTTCCTTCCACTACGGGCATGAGCTGGTTTCAGATCACCTGAAATGTCCTGGTCAAGCCATCAAAACTGTTTCATTTTCGAAGACTTAACCGGGGCTTTCTTGTGTCCCAAAATGATAGATTTGCTACCACTTTCATAGCCATTTGTGGTGCAGGAAAATGATAAATTTTGTGTAGCCTGAAATGAACCTGAAATGACTCAATATGGCTACATTTCAGTACAGCAAAGAGTTCATGTTTCAGGAGACTTTGTGGCGCATTTCAGGACATCTGAAAGAACATATGTAGAAATCATTTCCGCCTCATGTTTGCAATGAGGAAAGGTCCGGGCAAGGAAAACTTTTAATGGTTCTAAAATTATCATTTACGGCAAATTTATAGTACATTTCTAGGACGTTTCTGACTTTGCTCAGGTAAAAATATTCTAGCTCATAAAATAGCTT
>NW_006767629.1:257888-383899 GCF_000300595.1 Phanerochaete carnosa HHB-10118-sp
CATGTTTGCAATGAGGAAAGGTCCGGGCAAGGAAAACTTTTAATGGTTCTAAAATTATCATTTACGGCAAATTTATAGTACATTTCTAGGACGTTTCTGACTTTGCTCAGGTAAAAATATTCTAGCTCATAAAATAGCTTCAAAATCCATCAGAAATGGCAATTTCAGGACCATCAAAAGTTTTCCTTGCCCGGACCTTTCCTCATTGCAAACATGAGGCGGAAATGATTTCTACATATGTTCTTTCAGATGTCCTGAAATGCGCCACAAAGTCTCCTGAAACATGAACTCTTTGCTGTACTGAAATGTAGCCATATTGAGTCATTTCAGGTTCATTTCAGGCTACACAAAATTTATCATATTCCTGCATCACAAATGGCTACGAAAGTGGTAGCAAATCTATCATTTTGGGACACCAGAAAGCCCCGGTTAAGTCTTCGAAAATGAAACAGTTTTGATGGCTTGACCAGGACATTTCAGGTGATCTGAAACCAGCTCATGCCCGTAGTGTCACGATTTCGCGAGCTTAAACGCCGAATACGTCTTTGCCGATTCTGTAGACGGCAAGTCTTACCCTTCCGAAGCGCGAGCATCTTCTCCCCGAAGAAAATCCGGCTTGTATTTGGACTTCGATGTACCTCTCTTCGTGAGCAGATGATGACCTTTACCAGATCCTTAGCACTGTTACCGCCGAGAGCATTTCGAGCAGCTGGACACCACCAAGCCCGTAGCATCCTTCCCTGTCCACGCTAGCTGTAACGCCGACATCTGGCTTCTTTGGACGGAGAAGCGGCATCGTGCCCACCACGCATCAGCGACAACGGTTAGCCCGGCATACGCAGGGAAGAGCCCTGGGTTGTCGCTTTTGACACACGTAGAGTGCCTCAGCGTACGACGCAGACTGACGAACGTATTTCCCCTAAGCTTGGAGGATGGAGTGTGGAAGGTTCCCTGCGATTCCTAAATGCCATTTGCTGATAGACTCAAGATACCTAGCGGCCCGTCGTTATGTTGGTACACCAATTTGAGCTGGTCTTGGTTTTTGGTTAACCCGCTTCTGCGAGCAAGCCGCGGATATTTGTCCACAGAATCTGGTGGTATTTCGTGACGAGGTGGTGAGAGTACGTCCGCCTGCTTGGCGAAAGCAAGCTGCAGATCATACGCCACAAAGGACGTATTTATCCACAGCGTGCGCGTTTGTCTTCCTCGTGCGAAACCATCAAGCAAATGACGCCGACGTTGCTCTCGTTATCGCCCGCACATTCCAGGCCGATTCTGCACCACCACCCCTCTCTGCTAGGTAAAAGCACGCTGTTCCTTGGTCACAATGTTTCGCCTCCATCGTCTACCGTCTGCTCCAGACGAGATCTATTCTTCCAGCCTTGCAACGTTTCACGAAGGACACGCCCTCTGGTACCCGGAGCCACATGAGTCAGGCGAACCGCAGATCGGCGACGTGGGGTTCATCCACAGAGGCGCATTCATCAGGCTGTTCAACCTCGACACCTCCGCTCCCGAAAAGAAAGTCACGTTCTGGGACCCGCCATTCAAGATCACTGAGCCCTTGCCTCGCGGCTTGCTCAAGATCGATCGCAGACATCGGCCGCTCGTTCCCGACTGTTACTGCAGCCATGGGATGGAGAGCAAGGAGGTGCACGCTTCGGCAAATGTGTAAGTAGGGTAGCACATCCGAGGACTGCCTTTCAACTGACAGCTTGCAGGATGGCTGGCGCCAACGTATCTTTGAATCTTACTGCCGCCTACGAATGCAAATCGACACAAGGCGCGGTTCTTGCCCTCAAGAGCGAGGCCCATGCGGAAACGCTGTTCGAGAATCAAGTCCTAGAGAAGTACATCGTCCGAAACCATGACACATGGTATACATATGCCACGGGCGTCCTGGGCCACCGGCTCAAGCAGGAGAACCTCGTCGTGATTCGCGGCTGGGTCAAGACAGAAGCAGATTGGGCTGCAGCAGCATTCAGTAACATCAGCTCGAGCTCTCATGTTTCGGTCGAGGGAAATGCAGGCGGCGTCGCGGGTATGGGACTCGGCGGGTCGCACTCGAAGTCTGTGACGGGACCACGGATGCAACGGCAGGGTCAGCACTATCTACCGGATGCGTCTCGCCCCTGTCCCGCGGAGCCGACGAGGGACCAGTGTACGTTCGTGAAGCGTTACGAAGTACGAAAGCGGTTGGGGATTTTCAAGAAGATCGTTGCGAGCGCGGGCTACCATCGCCTTCCGGATGCGGGTGATGGGCGAGGTAGATCGGGAGGAGAAGGGGTCGTAGCGCAGGAGGAAGAGGATCTCAGCGACGCAGGCGTGCTGGATTTTCAGGACAATGTATGTCTTTCGTTAAGATATATCGATGAGGCGTGCGAGCTGAGTCATCAGGGCGAGATTCCTGACCCGCTAGACATCCTTCTGGATTACATGCTAGAGGTGAGTCTGCCCAAGCCGTGGTATTTCTGACGCTGAGTAGTGCATTTTTAACCACAGACCACCGACGCCGAGACTGTCATTGCAAGCGATGACGACATCAAGATCATCGTCGTACGTGCCGTGCAGATAACCCCATGCCAACTATGATGACTAATTTTCGTCCAGGGTGACAATCACGTCGTCGATTTCGCGAGCTACCTTCGTCAAGTTCAACCTCCGGTGCAGATCGACGGCACGCGTGAGTGCCCTATCTACTAGCAACGACGACATCTAACAATGGCGACTTGCATAGTTGGGCTGATCTGCGTAGAAGATGTGATCGCTCATGAACGAGAACGTGCTCTCGCATGCCCCACCATCACGCCTACCGATTTGGCTGAATGGCCGGGCATCGCCTTGGACGGCAGCGGTCGCCCGGGCGATCGTTATGTCTTCATTGGCTCCTCGGAGACGGAGGTTCGACCAATGAAACTGAAACAGCTCATCTTCGCTGACTCTCGAGATCCATCCGCATCCTGCAAATGCTTCTCGCTGTCAACAGACGACAAGCTTCTGGCCGCATCTTTTGGAAGTGGTGATGTCCTCGTATGGCGAATTTCCGATGGCCTCCTCGCTCAACGCCTGCATCATCAGGGCCATACAGGACCTGTTCGCTCCATCGCATTTTCCCCCGACGATCGCTCCCTTGTCTCGGGATCTGACGATGCAACTGCGATCGTCTGGGATATTCGACATGGTCGCGCACTTCTGCGTCTAGAAGGACATCATGGGCCGGTTAAGAGGGCTGCATATGCTCCTCATGGCGTGCTCATTGCCACCGCTTCCCCAGTCGCCCCGTTCGCGAAGATTTGGGACGCCTTGACTGGAGCATGTCTTCATTCCCTCGACATCAAGGGGTATCCACTCCAGATCTCTTTCTCCCCAAGTGGTTCACATCTCTACATCGACATTAACTCCTGCTTCATCTTCGAAACTCAAAATTATACGCACGTTGCTGAGTTGCAACATGAAGACGGAGGCTGCGAGTCGTCATTATCTCGCCAAGGGGACCGTATAGTCACTGCATCGATGAACGATCAAGTGAAGATTTGGAGCGCGTTGAATGGCGAGGAGCTTCTCACAATCGACCACCCGGAAAAACTCTCGTATCCTGTGGCATTCTCCCCAGACGGCACCGAAATATTGGCAGCTCGTGACGCAGATAATTCGGCAGTAACCTTCGACTCACGGACAGGCGAGCTACTTCGCGTCTACAAGCTCTCGGAGGTGTTGTGCTATGCGTCATACTCCACATACGGAGAACGTGCTGCCTTTGCATATAGCACAGGGGATCTTCAAGTGCGCGATACGAAGTCTGGAGCATTCCTTGCGAAGTTCGAGGCGCTCAGCCTGGAAGGTGACCGCAACGAAGGGCCTTGGTTTTCGTTCGGGGGTCAAAACTTTGTGGTTCGTTTCTCGGACGGACTTTCACTTCTGCATAATATTCAGGATGTATTGCGATTGAGATAGCATAGATGCGATATGGTGTTTGCTGGCGTACGGTGCGAATTTGTTGTATTTCATGCGACGAGTGGAGACGAGAATGAACGTGGGCGAAGTTTCTGATCCGCTGCACGTTCTTCTGGACTACATACTGCAGCTGGAGGCAGGTGTGTCTGTTGGTTGATATTTATGACGCTAAGTGCTGCGCCTCTAACCACAGATGCCGAAATTGTCGTTGCGAGCGATGACGACGTCGAGAGCATCGTCGTACATGCCGTGCGGATAGTCACCACCACTACGAAGGCTGACTTTCACCCAGGTCAGCGACACCTGCTCGGCTCAGCGTAATTACAGGTATGCTGGGAACGTGACGAATAGAATGCAATTCGTGTCGGCATATAATGCGAATGTGTATTACGTGCTCCAAGCGGTGACGGAGAAATGTATGGACTAAACGCAACAGAGGCACCGGGAGCATGTGGACAAGCCAGCTGCAGATGTCAAGTTTCATGGGATGTGCGAGGAGATGTGTCTTGTGATAACCAGGCACGAGGTACGACTAGCTGACGTACCGCACCACGAACCCTGGAGACAGAGAAGACGGCGGCTATGGCAGCAGGGTGGAGAGCGGCGGTGTTGGAAGCGGCGGCGATGAGGAATAGGAGGACGCGTTTGGGAAAACTGCTGCTGTTGGTCTGAGCGACGCTTTGCGTGCAGGAGATAGGACACCCGCCTGATGCACCGTTCAAGCCAAGCGGTGCCAGTGCGTTTATTCGTATTTTGCCTGTCGGATAGAGTGATTACGGACAGCGACCTGCGTTTGCGGGTTTAATACTTGTAAACTAGTCGACAATTGCAATGGGACGCACCTTGGGAACACGCCAGCCTTTCGCAGCTACTAGTTCGTTCATAGTCTCCTCCCCACCATATTATGCGGCAGAACACGACCACCCTGAGCATACTATGGCGGCCAAGTGTGCAGGCGGGCTTCGTGTCAGATCACAATACACCTGGGACCTGAACGTTTCGGCAGCGTCGGACGGATACGACAATATTAATAGGCTTTGCAGAGAGCTCTGTGAGACAGCATAGATTTCGGAGGAGCACACAAGGGTATTGTGGGCGTCGCGCGGTGAGACTGATTATTCCCGACTCGCTATGCAAGAGTCTTCCACTAAGTCGCACCAGCGCGCGGCAGGAGTGTTGTCGGTGAAAGGGAAGCGTAAATTCAGGACAAAATGTGCAGAAAACCAGGAGCACTGTCGGCAGTACAGCGGATTCAACGCAAGACGGATATTCACAACAAGCGCCCTTAGTTTGACCCCGTGCAGCGCGCACGGGGTCCCGTACGCGGGTGCGGATCAATTCCTCCGTCACCGCGCCCTCCGCGGCGTCGGCCACCACTCATAACCCCTTCTTATGAAGTGCGTTCTGTCCCGTCAGACTTTCCTCCGTGCATCTGGTCGCTAGCAAAGCAGCCCCTTTTTCCCGTCGCACCTACAGCAGCGCAGTATTGGTCGCCCTGCATGATGACTCGAACACTACCAAACATCTACAGCTGTGCGTAGACCCGTCCTATCGAGATTCAGAGATTCAAATTCGCTCCAACGGTTCCACTTGGGCTTTAGCAGACTCGAAACGGGCACCAGCATGATTTGTATGACAGTGTAGTCAAGCACTGGCACTGCGTCGTTGTCAATGAAGTCAACTGCATAGAATGAGGTGCCGCCGCTTGTATAAAATCTGCACCAGATATTTCGATGTACAACTTATTACAGCCACCCGCACAGCCTACTGTTCACCCTGCAAGGGAGTGTCCGCATACACACCCTCCAGCGTAACAGCAACTTGCTTCATAATCGACTCTCGTGTCCACGCTTCCGGCAGTCCCCACTTCTTCTCGAACTCTTCGAGCTTCTCTGGGTAGCTGGAACTGATGATGCGATGAACAGCAAGCTTGGACGCCTCGAGGGCGCCAACTACCCATCTGCGCCAGGAGGTTGAGCAGGGACAGCTTTGGTAAAAATGTGGAAAACTTACGCATGGCGTGCGCTCGCAACCTCTCCAGCGAAGTGAAGCCTGCCTTTGGCGGCTGGACGAGTGAGGTGCGGGTACAAGTCAGAGAAGTCTCCGGGACCAAAGAACGCGTAAGAACCTGAATACATCCAAGCAGTCAGCACTGTGTCAGTAGTTTTACCGCAACACGCACCCATGGTGTTCGGATCGTTGTTCCAGCTGTACGGATAGATCGACTCGACCTGGTCCTCCAGGAATTTCCGTCCGTTTGCGTTGAAGCGGTGCACTTCGGCGAGATCGTCGAGCAGCCTACGCCTCATACGGTCCTCAGACTGCATGAGTCCCGTCCAGGCCAGAGCATCCCCGGTCCAGGCGTAACTAGCGATAAGCACGGTCGAAGGCGTCTGGGACCCGGCGGAGTATGACGGATAGACGATCATGCGAGACATGTTGTCGGTGTACGACTGACCGCCAACGATGGCCCCGAAGCCGCCATACTTCTTCATCACTGCGTCGTCCTGCCACCACGCGGTCTTGAACTTGACCCCGATCTTGGTCGCCGAGCTGTAGTACAGCGCCCGCAGCGCGTTCTTCTGTGGGTAGTCCAGCCCGGCCTCTGACAGGTCCATGGCGCGCAGGCAGGGAAGAGTGGTGGTGGTGATGACGTGAGTGTAATAAGTTGTACCTCGGCCATTGGCGACGCCGACGATGTTCAACCCCTTGTGGTATCTGATGCCTGTGACGGAGTTGTTCCGGTATACCCTATGCCATGGCCCGCCGGGACTCTCCAAATACTCTGCCAGCTTGTCAGCCAGCCTACTGGATCCGCCACTGTCGAGAAAATGTGTCAGAGCAAGGACGGGGGAAACGATCATGGACGTACTCGATGCAGTGCCAATCGATAGGCTGGTCGTCGTATGCAAATGCTAGACTGTCGAGGACACTCTCCGTGAGGGCCCTATCGAACGACGTCGACGAGCCATCGAACGTCTCGCACCACTCTACAATGCTGACAGGGTAAGGCATGAGCTTTTTCTCGTCCAGGTCCGGCCGATAGTCGCTGCGGCGATCGGACATGTATCCCCTGGTCGAGTATCGGTCGTATTCCATCATGAGCTCCCATCCCTTCTCGGAATGTTCCTTCGCGTCCTTGATGAGCCCGTCCTTGAAGGGTTTGATGACGTTCGACATGTTGGCCTCCACCCCAAGGCTTCCCCACTTGTCGGGCAAGCCGGTGATGTTGAAGTCCTTCGGCACAATCTTCGATTCGTCGGTTCTCTTCTTGACGATATCGTTGTAGAAGAGCGTCGAGTTGCCAAGTTTGTCCTTAAAGTAGTACTTGAGCGTCTTCACGTCAAGCCGCTTGAAGAGGTCGAAGACCGGCTTCATGGCGGGCGTGTCGGGAAATCGCATCGCACCGACGTCCTGACGCAGGTGGAGAATAGTCAGCTGGGCAGCGTAGCATCGGAAGGAAACCCACGAAATAGTCGTATTCACGCGACTGGGGGAACTTATACGTGAACAAACGCCCACCAAGACGGTCGCTGGCTTCGTAGATGTCGGAAGGGATCCCAGCGTCGCGAAGCAGTAACGCAGCATAGAGGCCGCCGATTCCACCCCCGATGATACCCACTTGCTCGGCCAAGTTACTGGAAGGGACCGGTATGATGGGCTGTTCTGCGGGGCGGAGGTACTTGTCAGCATCGAATGAGAGGGTGCGAGGCCTCGCTTCAGACTGCTGGGGGGCTGCCGAAGGAGTTTCGAGTTCTCGATGAAAATTTTTGATCACGTTCTGTGCATAATGGTTGACGGGGTCCCCAGCAGCAGAAGGAAAAGAAGAAGCAGTGGTCTGAGCCATCGTCGGTGCGGTCGTGGTTGTTTAGGAGGAAAACGTTGTCGGAGACGATGAAGGTGTAGCTGCAGAAGTGAGGTTTATATACTCACAGAGTCCCCCATGTCCTTGACGTTTCATTCCATGCAAAATTGGCGGTGACATAGATCGCGGCTACGACGTTTGCGAGATCAATGGTATGCAATGTCAGGTGTTTACGCACTGTGACAGTTTTCAGGAGTTAGGCAGGGGTATGCTACGAGAATTGTACCAGCCCACATGCCGGTGGAGCCCACAGCATTCTTCGCAGGCATGTTCCCCTGAGAGAAACGCCAGAGTTAAGCTGATGAAACGATGCATAGGCGATGCACGGTAGCGGCGCCTGGGTCACCAGATATTATGAATGCCGCAGGGCTGATACTTGTGCACACCAAGGATGCTGAAGAATAAGCTTGAAGCAGGGAAGCCATACGATGCATGGAAGGTAATGAAGCTTGTGGAGATCGTCCATCGGTACTCAATATCGGGACTTTGCCAGTGCCGCGATGACGTAATGATTGCTGCTCACCGTTACGTTTACGGTCGTAGTAGCCACGACAGTCCAACGGGGGACACGGGAGTAGGCTCACGCACAACCTAGTCAGCGACCATTACTGATGAAGACGACAATGGTGACAATGACAGCGACAAGAAGGAAAACAGCAGTGTTGGGGATAACGACGATAAGAAATGGGAGAAACAAACGAGAATAAGATGGCTCTAGGCAAGAAGCTCGTCATTCTGCAGGGAAGAATCGTCTGTTGAAGGAATGGTGGAAGCACACAGAAACGTGGATAAGTGGCTGGGGTAATAGAAAACAGAAAGGCACGCCTGCGACCGCGGCGTAGAGAGGGTATATCAGCCGCTGCGAGGCGCTGAGCGGGCTCGCTTCAGAAGTGACCGCTTTCAGCTTGTGCATGTTTCCGCAACGCGAGATGTAACAGCATGGAATTGATAGTAGTGCACACACACCAAGCCTCGACACTTACGGAGTAAGAACTAAAACTTCGGCCTCAAAGACACGCAAGAATTCTGCGCGCCAGCTACGTCTCTAGCAGCTCGACCTTCAGGGGCAGGCTCGCTTTCTTGCCGTCCGGGCCCACGGTCGGATACGCGATACCTGCGCGGTTCCAAAATATATCGCCGTTCTTGCCCGCGCAGAGCGATAGCCGGAAGGATGCGACCAGCATCGCCAGCACGACCTCTGGCCATGGGGCGCGTCAGCGGGTGAGCGTGAACGGGTGCGGGTGTACGTACTCATTTCGAGCTGCGAGAACTTGAAGCCGCTGGAGATGGGACAGTGGGCTCAGAAAAGGCTTCGTGCGAGGGAGAGTTGAAACGTACATGCATGCCCGGCCGCCGCCGATAAACGTCATCCTATGGACCGGTCAGCAGGTGCGTCTTATTTTCACGAGATAAACGAAACTAACAGGTTAGAGTATACCCCGGGGATCTTCGCGTCTGCCACCGACTCGGGGAGCTTGCCGTCGAGCCACCGCTCGGGCTTCCACTCGCACGCGTCGTCGCCCCAGACCTCCTTGTTGCGGTTCGATGAGTATATACCGATGAGGATTGAGGTGCCCTTCGGGACATGGATGAAGGTTGTCGACGTGCCATCGCGCAAGGTGAGTGGCGTGCTGAGCGGCATAACGACGTCGCGCACGTTCCTGGATCATGATTAGCCAGAGGGTCATGCAATGGGAAGCGCACGTACTCGCGGGAGGTAAACGTAACCGGGGGGTAGCTGCTCACGTCAGTACTGACCGCCGCTCGCCATCAACGCGGCAACTCACAGGCGCAGAGTTTCTCTGCAGACGGCGTCCAGGTAGGGCAAGCTCACGAGCTCGTCGTACTCGAAGTCCTGGCCACCGTTCTGGGAGCGAGCTTCGATCAGCTCTGCGCGTAGCCGTTCCTGCACGTCGGGGTGGAGGCACAGCAGGTGCAGAATCCGCGCAATCGCGTTCGAGGTGGTGTCCGTACCAGCGAACGTGAATGTCCTACATCCGAACCACAAATCCACAATTAGCGTTTACGATCCGGACAGAGTTGTGTAGAAGACGTACGTGACCTGCGCAATGATCTCTTCGTCCGGAAGCCTGTCCGCAGCGTCCGCATTCATGTTCTCCCGCACTGCCGACAAGCCACCAGGTCAGCGCCAGAGCTCAGCTTCGTACTCGCACGTACGCATGACACTCATCAAGTCACGGCCCTCCAAAATCCGCATCTTCAGCTCCGCGTCGTTGCTTTCGAGTGCGATCCCCTTCTCCCTGACAATCTTCCGGGAAGTGCTATCCAAGACATCTAGAATGTACTTCATGTGCTGCATGCCAGCGTGTGGCACGAGATGGAAACATCTCTTGATAAATGTCCCGATGGCAGGGCGGCGTTGGGAGAGGCCCATGAGAAATATGATGAGCGGTGTCAGCATGCGGAAGCTTGAAGCGAGGCTGGACGACGTCGGGCTGTAGGGACAGTTGAGCATGCTCAGAAAAGACGTCGCGAAGATGGACGCACACAAAACTTTTGATGGCGTTCGCGTAATCGTTCTCGACGTTCTCGACCAGCGGATCGAACGAATGGCCGAAGCCGCCTTGGCCAATGAGCTCCAGCGCCGTGCGGCCCATCCAGTTAAGAACGTCCACCTCTCCGGCTGGAGAAGCACCAAGCTCTGTCTGAATACCTGTGCGAAGCTGCCAGAATACAGTCATGTATTGAACTTTGTCTTCAATATGGGATATAGATGACGTACGCGATTTACCACTTCGTAAAATAGCGGCGTCAATCTGCGCATATGTGCGATGGAGAATACGGGATTCAGTAGCTTGCGTTGCCGACGATGGTGCTCGCCTGAGCGAAAAGTGATCAGCTCAGCGCAGCCACTGGATAGTCTTCCCACATACCAAGCGTCGACAGCAGGCCAGGGCCAGTGGTCAGTCTGCGTATGCTGTGAGCTAGAAATGTTAATGCCGAAGGAACATACTGCAAATGAGCAACTACGAACGTAAGAGATGATGGCGCCTCCTCATAGACGTCTTGATCTTTGACAACAACATGATGCAAAGCCTTCGGATCAAAGACCCATAGTACGCGTCTCTGAAGGGCGGGCATGAGCATCACATTGTTGACGTTCTTCATTACACAATCAAGAGGATCGCTCACCCCGAGGAGGCCGGTGCACTTCACGACCTGTCCGTAGTTGTTTGTGAGACTGTCCAAGTATTGCCAAGCACCGCGGTTCTGTAACTGGACAATATTACCTATCGTCGACAAACAGTGTTAGCGCTCAGAAACTTTGGACAGAGAATCTGGCCACGCACCTTTGAGCGTCGACGGCGGCGCCGGGCCAGGTATATTATCTAGTGGTGATGGCAAAACATAGTTTCGTGCCAACTTCCACAATAGCAGAAGTAAGCCTCCTAACGCAGCCCATGAGACGGCGGGACCGAGGAGGGACATCTTTGTCGCGCAGAATTGCGAGCGAGAAACAGAACAATGTGTTACCGGAGCAGAGGGTGCACCTTATATGCGGCCATCATTGCTGCGCTCACACGCATTCAATATTGTCTCCGACGCTGCGCATTGATTGTCGGATCGCGCCACGGCACTGTCGGGGAAGCAGGGGCCGAGAGCAAAATTCTGATGAGTCACAAGTGTGTGCGGTAGGCTGATGAGTGAGAGAACACGATCAAGAGAACGTACGAACGCAGCCGCACGAGCAACCTGTTCTGCAGTGGGAGGCATCGTTCGTTATATGTGCCAAACAGGCCCGCTCATCCAGCTCTTCAATTAGCTCGCAAAGATGCCACAAGATATTCTTTTACCAGAACAATCGTGACGTTGGTGATGGTCTACACTGCGAAGCTGAGCGACCGGATGGCAGTTCCGGATCGGAAGAAATTACAGCCACTTTTTGTCACTTGTCACATTCCGTCACATCAGTCACGGTTCCCTAATTAGTGGTAGCCGACCACCTCAGTTTGCGTCCTTCCCCCTGACTTTAATATCGTCTTATCGCCTTGCAGCTTCTCACAGAAAATTTTCATATGTTAAACTAACATATTGCAAATTTTAAGGTGGCTCGTCAATCTGCAGGGGGCTGCAAGAGCGGCGGAAATTCACAGCTCAAGTGATAAAGAGCATAAGGGCGCGCTCAGTGCGCCCGCGGTGCAGGAGACGGGCATATCGGCCGCCGCGAAGTGTTGAGCGGGCTCGTCTCAGAAGAAGCTTCTTTCAGTCTGTACTTATTTCCGCAAAGCGAGAGGTAGTAACATGATATTTACAATAATGATCTGTACGCACCGAGCCTCAGTATTTACAGAGCAAAAATGTAAACCTTGGCCTTGAGGACACGCACGAACTCCAGCGGCCTGCTACGCCTGCAGCGGCTCAACGTTCAGGGGCAAACTGGGTTTCCTGCCGTCCGGGCCCACGGTCGGGTACGCGATACCTGCGCGGTTCCAGAACACATCGCCGTTCTTGCCCGCGCAGAGCGACAGCCGGAAGGACGAGACCAACATTGTCAGCACGACTTCTGCGATGGGGGATGTCAGCGGGTGGGCACGGACGAGTGTGGGCACACGTACTCATTTCGAGCTGCGAGAACTTGAAGCCGCTGGAGACGGGACAGTGAGCTCAAAAAAATCTCGCGCAGGGGAGAGTTGAAACGCACATGCATGCCCGGCCGCCGCCGATAAACGTCATCCTACAGTTCGGTCAGTACATGGGTCTTATTCGATGAAGTGAACCAGACTGACAGGTTAGAGTACACCCCAGGAATCTTCGCGTCTGCCACCGACTCCGGTAGCTTGCCGTCGAGCCAGCGTTCAGGCTTCCACTCGCATGCATCGTCGCCCCAGACCTCCTTGTTGCGGTTCGACGAGTAGATGCCAATGAGGATGGTGGTGCCCTTCGGGACGTGGATGGAGGTTGTTGAAGTCCCGTCGCGCAGGGTGAGTGGCGTGCTGAGCGGCATAACGATGTCCCGTACGTTCCTGAATCGCGGTCAGTCAGAGGGTTATGCGATACGGGCCGAGCGCACGTACTCGCGGGAGGTGAATGCAACCGGGGGATAGCTGCTCACGTCAGTACTGATTATAATTCGTCATCAAAGAGGCAGCTTACAGGCGCAGCGTCTCCCTGCAGACAGCATCGAGGTATGGCAGACTCACGAGCTCGTCGTACTCGAGATCCTGGCCACCGTTCTGGGAGCGAGCCTCGATCAGCTCTGCGCGTAGCCGTTCCTGTACGTCGGGGTGAAGGCATAGCAGGTGCAGAATCCGCGCAATCGCGTTCGAGGTGGTATCCGTACCAGCGAACGTGAATGTCCTACGCCCCAAACACACATCTGAGTTAGCGTTTTGCAGTCCGGACAAAGTTGCCATACAGGAGACGTACGTGATCTGCGCGATGATCTCGTTGTCAGGAAGCCTGTCCGCGACGTTTGCATTCATGTTCTCCCGTACTGTTAACGATCCGCCAGGTCAGCGCCGGAGTTCAGCTTTCGTACTAGTACGTACGCATGACGCTCATCAAGTCTCGGCCCTCCAAAATACGCATCTTCAGCTCTTGGTCGTTGCTTTCGAGTGCAATCTTCCTCTCTGTGAAGATCTGCCGGGATGTGTCGTCCAGGACATCCAGGATGTCTTTCATGTGCTGCATGCCGGTATGTGGAATGAGGCTCCAGTACTTCTTGACGAATGCCCCAACGGCAGGACGACGTTGGCAGAGGTCGATGAGAGGTTCGAAGAAGAGTATAAGTACGCGGAAGGGGGCGAGACGAGACGAAGTCGGGCTGTCGAGACGATTGAGTATGTTCAGAGAGAATTCAGAGGAAATATATTGCGAAAAACGGACGCACACAAAACTTTTGATGGCGTTCGCGTAATCGTTCTCGACGTTCTCGACCAGCGGATCGAACGAATGGCCGAAGCCGCCTTGGCCAATGAGCTCCAGTGCCGTGCGGCCCATCCAGTTAAGAACGTCCACCTCTCCGGCCGGAGAGGTGTTGAGCTCTGTCTGGATGCCTGTGCGAAGCTGAAGAAATAAGGCCACGCATTTAATCCATGCCATGGATGTGAACCACGTACGCGATTCGCAACTTCGTAGAATACGGGCGTCAATCTGCGCATGTGTGCGATGGAGAATACGGGATTCAGCATCTTGCGTTGCCGGCGATGGTGGTCGCCTAAGAAAGATGATATCAGCTCTATGCAGCTATTGGGTGGTCTTCCCACATACCAAGCGTCGATAGAAGACCAGGGCCAGTGCTCAGCTTGCGTCCGCTATGAGCCAGAAGTATTAATACCAAAGAAACACTGCAAATGAGCAACAACGAACGCGATGCTCGTTGGAGACTCCTGGTAGATATCTTGATCTTTGACAACAACGTGATGCAAAGCCTTCGGATCAAAGACCCAGAGTACGCGTCTCTTAGGGACAGGAATGAACATTATTGACACTCTTCACTGCACAACCAAGAGAATTGCCTACCCCTAGGAATGCAGTACACTTCACGACCTGTCCGTAGTCATTTGTGAGATGGTCGAGGAACGGCCAGGAGCCGCGGCTCTGAAAACGGGCCATGCTGCCTATCGTCAACATACGACGTTAGCGCTCAAAAACCCCGGACTGGGAACCCCGCCATGCACCTTTGAGCGTCGACGATGAAGTCGGACCGGGTATATCGTCCAGGGGCGATGGCAAAACATAGTTTCGTGTCAGCTTCCACAGTAGCAGAAGCACGCCTCCTAACGCAGCCCACGGGATGGCGGGACCGAAGAGAGGCATCCTTGTCGCGCAGGATTGCAAGTGAGAAGCAGAACAAAACGTGAACGGAGTCGAGGGCGCACCTTTTATACGACCTTCACTGCCGAGATCACACGCATTCAGTATGGCCCTTGACGCTGCGCTTTGATTGTCGGGGTTCTCAGGGGCCGAACACAAAATTCTGATGACGCAAGCGGGCCTATCGTTGATGGAGAACAGGATTTGCAGAAAATTTTGACAGCAGCTTGTGGCGACCGCGAATCGAATTAAAGTTGTCTGAGCGTAATTGTGAGCATGATTGCTTGTGCTCGACGTCGCAGCTGGAAACGGCGGGACCGTTTATGTAAGCGCATCGTGGCGTTTGATACCATATTGTCACGTGCCTCCCGGTCCCGACTCACACATGACTCATGAGTCACAACCTGCTTTCCAGCGTGCCACCACCATCTGCTCAGCGGTCGCCATGTACATCCGCCCTGTGCACGCCGAGCACCACCTTCCGACTCTCCACGCCTTCGTTCGCTCGAACCCACTCGGCATCCTCACAACCGCTATCGACTCTTCGTCGCATCACTTCCTCCAATCCAGCCACATCCCGTGGCTGCTCGACGACGGCGGCGCGCAAGGGCTCGGTGTGCTCAGGGGGCACATCGCTCGCGCGAATCCACAGGCAAAGGTCATCATCGAAGAACTCACCAACGGCCCATCGCAGGCAAGTGCACCACGGCTCCAGAAGGACGTCCTCGTTCTCTTCAACGGGCCCGCCCACCACTACGTCACACCAAAGTTTTACACAGAGACCAAGCCCTCGACGGGCAAGGTCGTTCCTACCTGGGACTACGCCGCAGTGCAGGTGTACGGCCGCGCGACGGTATACTTCGACACGACCGACCCTGCGACCGACGCGTACCTCACGAAGCAGGTGTCGGACCTGTCGCAGTTCGCAGAAGGCACGCTCATGGGATACAATTCACCATGGAAGGTCTCGGACGCACCATCAAACTACATCGAGCTGCTGAAGAAGGCGATTATCGGTATCGAGATCGAAATCACGGATATAGCAGGCAGGTGGAAGATGGGCCAGGAGCTTCCAGAGGGAGATCGCGAGGGCGTCGTGAAGGGTTTTGAGCAGCTGGGGACGCCGGTTGCGCAAATCATGGCGCAGACTGTGCGGGAGAGGGCGGAGCTAGCAGAGGCGAGGAAGAAAGCGCAGGTATAAATCGTCTGGAGGATCGGATTCAGCTCTTGATACCTCCCTCTTAGCCTGGACGCAATCTTTGTTCTTCACTATAACACAATATCATACCACGCCGATATCCGCTAAAGCTCGTGAGTGCTGCTACAGTGACGTTTGGAAGCACCGCTTATTGTGAATCCGTAGCAATAGACGTCCTGCGTCGGTCAGGTGGAGCAAGTCCGTATCTGAGCGCATATCTCTTGACGAAGTGTGAGTAATCGCCAGCTCTTTGGAGCTGCGCAGCTGGGCGTTTTACTCGCAGCTTTCGCCGGCCTTTGGGGGTTCCGCGAGCAACAAGCGACTACCCCTTCAAGTCAAAGTGTGGAGTCTTCAACACTGTTCCCCGCAGCCGGGAGCCCTCGGAAGACCTACTGTGATAGATCTGCATGATCTGCATGTCTGTCAGGGTAGATCCCCGAGCAGGCTGCAAGCTGCGGGCGATGATTTACGGTGGTACCTCTGACTTGCTTTCAAACCTGGGATGCCGATTTCCTTCACGAGATATACCATGCTAACAAGGGAACTCATTCTGCAGCCAGCTGCCTTTGGCGTAGTTATGTGGCCCATCTTGACGCTGCAGCAAGCGGAAATGACGAGGATCGGCGTCCATACAGAAGGCATTCCCGCCGCGCAGGCTATGATTCATTGAGCTGCGCATGGCATATGTGGTCAACGTTATTTCTTTTCAGATATTTATCAGTGCTAACAAGCTATTTACAGCATCTCTTATCGATAGAGCATCGCACCGGCACGCACATCGATAATTTCCATGGGCTCTGCGACGGTAAGGGACGCGCCCGCTCGTTTTGGGTTAGGGTCAGGGGGCATCCACGATTCAGATCTTATTGAAACAATCCGCTTAGCTACCTCTAGGTGGTCTCAGCCCCGGGGTCCTCAGGTACACTACCATATACAGTAATTCAATCAAAGAAGCACGGTTAGTGCCCACTTTTGCGAGTAGGAGCAACCAGCTGAAGCTCTTCATTGCACTTTCCATTAAACTGACGTTTGGATGCTCTGTCGGCACCTGCTTGAAAATTTGCCATCTTCCTTCCTGGCTTTTGTGAACTGCGTAAGCTGCATTTTCAGGCAATGGTCAATACTTGTGTATTGTCGTCACTGCTTAACCTGCCAGTGATAGCGTGACAACATTTGAAGGCTTTCAGAGGATTGCGCACGCAGTGTGAGTGAAGGCTGGATAGTTGGCCTATAAGACTTTGGTATATCTCTGAGCTTAATACTTTCTGGGCATGCTACTATTTGTATAGGATATGCACTGCCCTGGTGCTGCAGTGAGCCCATGATGTAGAATAATACGCAAGTAACCGAACACTTCGCTGTACACAGTTCTTACCATCTTTCCCTATTCAGCTCGCACTTGTAGTCAGATCTAGTCGGGCTTTCTCGTCCAATATTGCACCTTCGCAACTTTGGCTCAGCCGGTAGCTTTCTCAGGGCGGTTTACAAGGGCTCACATGAGCGCTATGCCAGGCTGTTACTGTAGATCTGAATCGTGGATGCCCCCTGGTTAGGGTTGATTGAGCACGAGCACCAATCTTTGAACGCCCAAAGGACACTTCGTCCAATGACTTCGCTGGCCGTGCTGTGCGACTGGGGCGTGACAAGGCAACGTAAACCTGCAGTTTTCACCTGAATTATTGCTTTTCGAGGCTGACCGATGTCTTCCAGGAGTGACCCGGCATAGCCTAAGCTTTAAGAGCTTGACGTCCTCAATATTGTTTCATGTATTACGTGCGATCGAGGGGCCGGCCGCTGGTTTAGTGTCTTGGATTAGTTTGTTGTGGGCCTGGCTGTTTCTTTTGAGGTTATGCTCATGCCCAACTGGAGTCTTTGCAAGGATACAATCACTGAATACGACACTTGGACATTGGAATTCATTTGTTTGTCACTCTTTATTTTGACAGTCATTGTGCACTGGCAATGGCAGAACATCCATTTACTGGTGCATAGAAATAAATGAAATAATATTATCAGTGCTCTGCCTTCTCATTGACTTGAGAGGTGAGGTTTGGATGCCGGTCTTCTTCGTGTGAAAACTTCATCAGGCCAATGGCGCTGGTAATCTCCCCACCATTGATTCCACCAGGCTCGTCCTGCACTGCCACCACTACTGCAATACACAGTGAATATGTTTTGCCTTTATTGTCTACTATCTGCACCAGACAAAATCTACTCATCTAGCCTTCAGACACTCCATCTCAGCCATGCCCTCTGGTACCTAGAGCTGCATGGGTCAGGAGAGCTGCAGATTAGTGATGTGGGCTTCATACGCAAAGGTTTATTTGTCAGGCTATTCAATCTGGATGCTGCTGCACCTGTCAGCCAGGTGCAGCTCCTTTGCAAAGCCAGCTGTGAACCAATGACGTTGCTAGCTCCTGGCTTATGCTATATCTAATTTCCTTCTCTCGTGTGATACCATTCCCCTTTTGTCCCCATATCTGGTTGATTTACTTATACATTAAATTGTAATCAATGAGTGTATCTACCACAGCTATTTTCAAGTCCACAGCTGTTGCTTGCATTCATCAGCAAGCAGTTCTCACCAAGTTAGGTACAACTGGCAACCAAGAACAGTGAAGAGTGGTTTGGTGCACTGGACTGGTGCCCACAAGTGTGCTCAGTAGGCTGACAAGTGAGAATATCCTTCCCAGATATAATGAAGAGAAGGTATAAATGTGGGCACATGATCATCTTGTTCTGGAAGGTATCATTAATTGAACGCAACAAATAAATCCACTTGACACCCGAGCTCTTCAATTACCGTAGCTCACAAATATATCACAAATAGTTACTTGACTTTCTTTTGTAAGAGAATTTACAATATTGATTGTGAACTCTATCATAAAGCTTAGTGGTCAGATAGCTTATCTCATAATTTTCTGGTGCCTATACTGCAAATTGCTTAGGTGTCTTGTTGTCAGATCATGCTGGTGAGCTTTATCTCTGAACTCCACCACAGCTGTTGCACAATAGCTCTACAGGCTTCACTATGAGCGATGAGAGATCAGAATTTGTGAGAGAGTTATTCTGGCAGTATGGTGACATCACTGACAAGTCATTACTCAGATAACAGAATCTTCAAACACCTTCACATCTTGGACATACACTAAGTGCAAAACTGTCTTTCTGCAAAAGAATGTAGTGCAATTGCATATACATGTCAAACATACTTTCAATGCATGCATTTCTTATACTAACGTGCACATTTTTTTCTGGTTCAACTGAGTGAGCTGCTGAATTGTGCATTTTTAAGACAATTGAAAATTCTATTACATCCTGCCCTCGCACTGTAAAGTATGGTGTATATGAGGTATATTAAATATTTGCTGTATGCTGTCCAGATTATTCACAGGCATCTTATGAAAGCATATTGCTGGCATGATCGTGGGGACAATGTATGCCCTCAGTATGCTGCAGGAAAATATTGCTAGCAGCAGGTATGTCAGGCATTTTTTCATATTTTTGCATTATTCTGCTCATATCGCCATAGTTACTATGCCATAGAAGCTTTCCTCAATGATGATGTCAATCCATTTTCATCTTTTGTTGTTAATTATCTTGTTCATGTGGCGCAACATTGCAATTCAGTACTACGTGTACACCATTTGAATTTCCATTGTAATGGCATGCTGACTAAATTTCTTAGCTTGCATCTATACTAGGCGATCTTCAAGTTGATTCAGAGCTCATAATTGTGCTAACTCAGGATGAACAGTACATCCTGAGCATCTTCGTGTCCATATCAAAAGCTGATAAGAGTATCATTACATGCATTTGCAATCAACCTGCATTGGCTTTACTAAACCTTCTCAATCTGGTGCATTGCCCTTGCCAGGCTCCTACATGGCCACCTGAAAATTGTGCTGGGTCATATTTTACATTCTACCATGTGAACTGGCCTGGACAATTTTCCATTCTGCACAAGACTATCAGATTATGGAGTGGAACCAAAACACTCGCTAAAGTGTATATTAGTTCACCTGTGCAAATCATCTCTTTAACTGCCACAGAGGTGGCAGCTGTCAAGTGTGCACTTGGACAGTCACACATTCATAGCTGGAGAGTCATATAGTAATATCTATCAGGGCAAGTACATGTTGGAATAACTTGGGGAACTGGGAGCACAGAAGCGTACAATAACAAAAGAGTGTGTATTGCACACTCCTGAGGGGCAACAGTGATGGTGGTGGTTCAAATGCATGAAGAATAGTTACATGCAAGTGTAGTTACTTTATACTCTAAAGCATGTGAAAGTGGATGCAAAATACCATACGTGCAGCACCAATGTGTGCACACTTGAAACATGAAAATCTAACAGTACAACAGGCAGACTGTAGCCTTGAAATCACTACAAATTTTTGGGTGCCATGAGGAAGATGTGAGAAAACAAAGGTGCTTCTGATCTTCTGTGATTGATACACTCTATTGCTGACCATGTACCTTGCAGGCATTCTACAGAGAAATTGTGCTCATTCGCAGAATAGAGCACAGTCATATATGTCAAATTGTAGATGTTGACCAAGAGTCTTTTCAGGGTCTTATTTGTGCTGTGCTTCCTTGGAGAAATTACGACAATGTTGCACAGTATTTTAAGATAGCTGGGTGGACAGCTGCAGATGCCGATCAACTGGTCAGCTTCTTCAGCATTTATGAGAGGATACCACTCATGGCTTCACTAGATCTATCAGGTATAGTGATTGAGGGTTCAGTTCAGTCCGGTCTTTTCAGAAAATTGTATAGGACTGGGACTGAAATTAGTCAAGGACCGGCACTTATTTCTGCAGAACCAGTCTAAGTCCAAGTCCTAGTCCTGTACAGTCCTATTAATGGCCCAAGACTGGTTTTGACCAGTCTAGAACTGGATTCTGTCTGTGACTGGTCCAGACTGGTTCAGACTAATCCTTTCTAATAAATTTTGTGTTGCTCACTCTAAGCCACTTATAGGTGTGTAAGCTGCTGAGTCATTTGTGAGTCCTCTCTCGGTGCTATGCTATATTGCTAGCAGTGCCTCAGACAGACATTGTTGTTGAGGTTGCTGCTAGTGATGTGTGGGTCTGGCTTGGGCTCAAAGCCTGGGCTTGCTCACAGTACAACGAGTGTTCTGGTGCTATCAAAAGAGAATGTATTTGGGTGTAGTAGATTAATACTGCATGTACTCACTAAATTATAACCTCCAGAAGGTTTACACCTGCAGAACAAGTTGAGTCACAGTGAAGTCCACAAGTGCGCACCTACAGTAGGCACCAGATGGTAACGCACAATTGTGCTTGGTGAGAGCTGTTACATCTAGAATATCTACATTTTGTCTTCTATGTACATATTAGATTGCTCTCTCCTTATTCTGAACTCAGGAAACAGTAATGAAGCCAGCACATCCAAGCCTGGGCTTCTGAGCCAGGCTTGACTTGGGCCAGGCTTTTTGGGCCAGGCTTGGCGAGCTTGCAGGCTTTGAGGCCCAGCCTGCACATCACTAGTTACTGCTCATCTTTCTGATTCTCTGTGTGGCATCCTGTGCCTTTCTGACACTTAGGGTGTCAGCAGCAGTAAGTCTGAGTTGTGGTGTGCGATGAATTTACGGACATTGAAAGTGTGTAATTTCATCTGAGTTGTGCAGTGCACAACTGCAACAAGCAGCCCAAGAACAATGGTGGACTTTTCTATTGAGAGTGTAACATGTTACTGGAAAAAATAAAATTTTACCTTGATGCCAGCTCTGAGATTTCATTTTCACTAGGCATCTTTGGCTGTATGTGCATTTGTGCACTTTCATGCACTTTAATGTACTTCCATGCTCATTTGTGCACGTCGGTGCGTGTTTAGCCAATAACATGCGCTAACGTGCACGAGCAAGCACATTAGCATACTTTCATGCACAAAAGTGTACATTTGTTAAGTTTGCCTTTGCCAGATTGTAGACTCATTTTGTTGAACATCTGCCTTTGTGCATGATTGTGCACTTTCTAGTTTGTTTTCATGCATGCACACTCATTGGTGCCAGTGCCAAAATCAAGGCCATCACACATGCGGCATGTGAAACTAAAGACTGCCCAGTGCATATACAATTGTGCACAACCACCGAGTCTGATGCTCACATGCTTTTGTACACTTTCATATGCTTTTGTATATGTTCATACATGTTTGTTCTTATTTGTGCACTTAACTTACCAAACTGTACACATTTATTGTGCTTATTCCAAACTTGTCTGATTTTGTCTGATAGTAACTTTCATACAAAACTGACACCAGACTAGTCCTTTTAGCATGGTCTCAGACTGGTTTTAATCAGTCCTTGCCAGTCCTGGCAATTTCCGAGGCTGGCTAGGATCAAAGATCGTGACCAAGATTGGACCAGTACAGGACTGGAATCATACCCAGTCCTAACCAGTCCAGTCTTGGTCCTAGTCATGGTCTTGACCAGTTTTAGGACTGAACCCTCAACCACTAATCAGGTAGCATCTGGCCTGGAATATCTGCATACCAGGAGCATTGCCCATGGGAATCTATGTATTGTATGCCATCTGGCTATTTGTAATGTCAGTTGACTTCAATTGAAAGCACATTACTCAGGGCAACGTCCTTGTTGATAGGGCCAGAAATGTTAGTTTGGCTGATTTTGGGTGCGCCAACTTCCCAGATGCTAGATTACGATTTCTGAATGTAATGAAGAAATGTTCTGTTGGAAGTAGCATTTTGAGGGTCAGTTTACTTTCTCGTGCAGATCTGCCCCTTGTCCTACAACTTGCTATACTTAAGCGATTGACCTAAATCTTGGGTCACACATACTTCTAGTATAGATCTACATGTGAAAATTTGTTTGATCACATATGGATCAGTTTTGGCTCTTCAGCACTGTGTTTTGTGCTTGAGCTCAGGACTTAGACAAATTTAACAGATAGACCACTTTCAAAAGGCACAAAATCTAGGTGATCTTTATACCATCAAATGGAGCATATTGAGAGGGTTCAGAATATGTAAAAACATATGCCAAATTAATTGTTTAAAGAGGTGAACCAAAGAGAACAAAGCACAAGAAAACACCAGATTAAGCGCCCTATAGGTGCCACAGCACATTCTGCTCTCTTTATCACTTCTACTCTTCCTCACATATTTCTGTCCATCCATCCCATGTAGCATAAAACCTACTATATACATAATAACTGTGTACTTAGTATGAGAATGGTTCAAAACCATGGTTCAGTAATAAAGTGCTGACTACTGGCTTTAAAGCTTAGTGCACAGTGTTGCACAATAGATTGTGAACTCAACAGTGGCTGCAATCGCTTGCTATTTCATATTTCTATTGTCCATACTACCTAGCACTGCTGTGTATCTATGTAGAATTACCAAAACTTATTTGGAATTACTAAAAATGTGCTATACATTTATTGCTCTTACTTCTCTCTACAAATCAATACTTGCCCATAATTCACACAGATATTCTAGGAGTTTCCTGTACTATGCTTTGCAAGTATTAGGCTACTATATTGTGCATACTTACACATATGAGCTCATAATCAAGCATATAGTCATGATATTGTGCATAAAATTTAACTCTTCAAGCTACCACACTTAATGGCTGTTCTACTCCATTCTGCTATCTCAGAACACCCATATATATCTTATAAATATATATAGTTATACTATCTGCCACAATATCACTTTATCTTAGCTTTCACAACCAAAATTCATTGAAATAAAAAAGATCCCCCAGCTAGAATTAAACCCTCAACTTCTACTCAAAAAGGCAACTGCTTTCTGAAAATGTGCAATTTGCCACCTCAGACCCAACTGAAGGAAGGAGTAAGTACACCTCATACACTTCTTTCACCTTAATCACTATCATTTTTGCTCACAACACACTTCACAAGTGTAACTTCTCCAAGTCTTCATAAAGATTTGACTTGCCCCTGATCTTTGACCTTGCCTACTACCTTTTGATGGCTTCTACTGGTGCTTTATTAGACAAAATCACCTTACAAAACTTTGAAACAAACCTTGAGCTGAACTTCTGAAATGAAATGGTTAGAGGCACTATTTGTAAAAGCCCTACCCTATTCAAGCAAAGCAATCCAGTTCAGATTGAGTGGAGCCTAGGTCATAAATGCCTCTAGCCACTCTGTGGTATAGTTACAGGGGCCATCTCCAAAAGCTCTGTTCTGTCTTCATGTTCAGATAGGCTAGACCACAAGAGCATTCCAGTTTAACTTGAGTGGAGTCTGAGTAATCAAAGCTTTCAGCCCTTTTGTAGCATGATAGCTAAACTACATGAGATAAACTCTGTAGAGTTCCTACTACATGCCAATAAGAGTACTGAGATCCATGAGTTGTGCAGCTATATGCTTGGACCATTAGAGGACTTCTGACACAAGGAATACATGTGCACATCATGTGGAACCAGTCAGATATTTGGTAGAAGCAAGAATATGACCTGTTCTGACTTGCTCCTTGTATGCTCCTTATATAGATGGTGGAGGTAAGGTATTATAAGTGGTACTGCCCATGAGAAAGCTTCACTAGAATCATTACATGACAAATAGCCAATACAACATGCAGTAGCTGTGGTACCAAGCTAGTGAAGGAAGTAATTATAGATGATATGTCTCAATTCTTGAAGTTGAAAGTTGATGAAGTTACTGTCAAGTGGACTCCTATACTGGACTTGGATAGTTGCAAGTGCAGGCTATGTGTATTTATTCATTATGGCAATGAGCACTTTACAGCAAAAATGGTATAATGGTAGATTGAAGCATAGTAGTATATATTACTTAGTGGCCCCAGCTTTGTAATAAGACACCAGCTCAACTTGCCAATAGTTCAAATGGACATAAGCTGGCCTTTGAATTTTATAGTCAGATGTTGTAAATAAAGAGTATAATAGACTGTAGGTTATTATTATTTATGTGGTAGACACATTATTCATAAAATTCACCATAATAAAATGATAAAAGACTACTGTTTACATATTTTGCAAAGTTATAAAGTGATAAATACTACATATAGGTTTAAGTCTCATATAAATAGTAAGTTATTATTATTTATATTGCAGCATAAAAGAAATGAAGAAATTGTACCTGCCGAGCATATATGCTATGGCTCACATAACTCTAGTTGAGCTGCAGCTCAGCACAGCCCAGTGCAGTGTGCTGTATGGCCCCAAAGATACTTGACCCGGCCTGTTTCCAGCTCTCCCAAGTTCAGCACATGCCTGCCAGCAACATGTATTTGTTCAGACAGGTGTCATGCTGAATAAGCCCATAGCAGCGGGTCAGCCTCATTGTAATCTGTTTTGACTGACAGACTGTTTGCAAATATATATAGAGAAAATACCCTTCCCTGACCTGAACACATATCAAGTGATGTCTGCCATCATCAGTGGCAGATATTAGCAATGTTTGCTATCTGATAGATATATTCCTAATGCCATGTGGAAGGTTATGCAGGCATGCTGGCTCTCTGAGCCATCCAGGCATGCTGATTCCTGGACAGTGCAGTGTGAGCTCAAGGCTAGCTGCCTCCATAGCAACCTTCAAATAACTTATAGTGGGAGCAAGCCAACTTGTGGGTCATCCTTGGTCATTTTACTTTTGGTGAGCTTACACCTTCACTTAGATTGGAGGCTTATGCTCAATAATCTACTCCAAGTAAGCTGAGGTGTACACAGTTTGCATTGGGAGCAGTTCCAGACTGGACCTCAGAGAACATCCCCCTGGGTAGCCGCTGCATTTCATAAGTAGTTTATTATTAATGCAAGTGTGAGCTGATAGTGCCATGCAGTCCAAAACAGAGAATGGGGTCATGGTCAGGCAGATTCACTGAGTGCAGCAAAGGAGAAGGCAGCCAGAATAGCCTATCACACTCTTTTCAGGCATCTCTATCATGAGAACCTGTAGAAAATCCTATGCAATCATGTTCAGATCAGTTGGCTTCAGCAAAGCGTAATGGTGCAGGCTGATTAAGTAACCTTCACTGACAGCCCTCGAGCAACAGGAGAGCAGAAACACATTGTATATTGACAAGCGTCGCATGTATTATGGATATGCGAGCATGAATGTGGCAGACTACAGACTGTACATGAGATGTATAAAAAGAGGACGAGAGTGAGACTTGGTTATGTGATGTGAAGATCCTGTTTCTTGAGTGCTTCAATATCAAGAAAGCAACTTGAGATTGACGAAGCGCACTCAACCGCGAGGTTACTTCTGACAAGTCGCATCTCAGGCTTCATGGCTCTTGACATGGGGACAGTCAGAAAATGGTTAAGTTTTGTACTTTGTCGATGCCTCAGCCTACACAGAGCAGTTTAGTTACTTTTTCTGTGAAACCTGTGAAGCTATAAGCGCATTGAGGATCACATAATTTAACCAGACAGAAGACACATCACATAAGCTCAGCGCAAGATTCCGTGGTCACTATCACTTGTTTTTGACAACATAGCTCATCATATGAGTGTTATATCTTGAAGTCTAAATCCAATAGCTGATACAGTGTGCTTTATTTAAAGTAAGACACTTACAATTGCTGCCCACAGGGGGCACTGGCTGATTTCGGTGACAGTCAGGATGAGATTACACACTAGCCTACATGCATATCATCTCCAGTATGCCACAATTTACACCAGCCCTACCTTGACCTTAAGACATGATGCATAAAGTGTAAACCTCGGTCGAGCGGTATTCGAGCTGACACCACGCGTGACATCATTTTCACATGACTATTCTATATTAGGCGCCGCCCCGACGGTCCCACGCTCCTGAATCGTGCGCCCTTTTGTGTGCGTTTGTTTTCATTCCTACACTTGTACCACAATCCGACCTAACGCGGCTGATGCGTGCAGCTCACACTGCTGAGGCGATTGTGGGTGAGGCTCGCCATAGTGCAGCTCGGGTGAGTACACGCACGATGCTCAGTTTGCCACGTCAGCCCACCAGGCTCTTATTTACACGCAGAAATACTCCTTTCCTCAGGGTGGAATTGCAGCTCTCAGAACATTCATGCGCAAACGCTGTAACGTGAAGATGTCGCCGACACCTCGTCAAAGTTGGAGGATGGCTTTCAGGTCGCTCGTCGCTGGTCCTTCGCGACGTGAGCTTTCCGCGTCAGAACGCCGCTTGCACTACTCAGGTATGCCACGGAGGTCCATTTCCTAGACACTGATCATTCAAGAAAGGTGGCAGTTGTCTCTGTGTAGGCAGATGATGGGCAGCTGACCTCAATGCTGAAGCCGCTAGACCAAAAGACCGTGTCGTGTAAGCGCAAAACATAATGGTGGCTTGGCTTTGAGAATCCTTCGCTCGTCAGTTTTGTTGGCTTGGCTTTGTTTCACATTGTAAGTCGAATCTTTCGATCTTTTTATCTTCTGGGCATGCACCTGATCTGTCTTCAGTGTATCGATCCAGCCACGGCAGTCAGGAGCCATCATGGTCGAGTACGCCTAACATACTCTTTGAATATCGCATCGCGAATAGATCCTATGCATTCCAGTGACTGTTCCAAACAATTTGTTGCGACTGAGACGCGTTTCGAGAGCAAAATACCGTGTACTTATCATCGCAGTGCATCCCGCATCTGTCTCAGCTGTGCCGACATCAAGTGTCACCAAGCGCGTCCAAAAAAGTGTCCAGAAAGAGTTTTAGGAGACCTGCGTCGCTTGTACAGTACGCCCTCACACTCTCGCTGTAGAAGGGAGTTTGTCGCCCAGAATTACCCACCCACATTCAAGCCCGGATGCGCATACGCTGCGTGAGAAGTGTCTACAATTGACAGTCTCTGCTTGGCATCCTATTCTTTCACTGGCGGGAATTAGTACGAACTGTCTTCGCCTTCGCTATTCACTTACACAACAGTTGCTTCTCTCTGATACGGTTGCAATTGCAAAAGCACTTTCGTGAAGAAGGACTAGCAGAGGTGCACAGTTGACGACACATACACCAAAGAAGAGCAACAATCTGTGCAGCATCGGAGCCTCTACATATGGATGGTTGTCTCGCAGAGATTTACGCACCCGCCTACCACAGATTCATATCTGCATCTGCGGGGTTTGTTCTCACCTTTGTGGTTTCCCACCCAGTAAAGTTGCCAGCCCAGCTCTCACGGTGCGCCGTCCTCGTTCGAACGCACGTTCTCTCAAATTAGAGCATCTTCCCGAGCTCGAGCCTCAGTGTCGCGCCGTGGCAAACCGGCAGTCGCGCTCAAACGGGAGCGGCAGCGTGCCGGGCGAGCGCGTAATGCGGATCTAGGCGCTTCGATTCTTCCCGCGAAGTGTCGTAGGCAACGCGCATTCAATTCGTCGCGCCCGTGCTTCGCGGGCGCAGGAACCATCGGAGGGAGTGCGTCCGTCGATTCTCGAAGGTTGTCCTGCGCTCGGTGTCATACTAGCTCGCCGGGTGTGGGGAGAGTCTGTGAACGCATGACGCGGCGCAACGTCTGCACCGGGACGATCGTCGCGCGCTCTCGTATAGTTTGCTATCTCCAGCGAATTCCCAAGGATAGTTCGGCTCCCGAGGTGGGTGTGGGGGTAAGCTACCGAGATTGGGAGCGTGAAGGCGCCACCGCACAACGAGCATCCCCCGAGGCGAGTCGGAGCTCCAAGCGGCCGTGTACCTCGTGCGCACCCCAAGATTGTCGCACGGCTTCCACTGGAGACTCCGCCGTGCCTCGAGCATACTCCGCCTGCATTCCGTCGTGCGACGCGCGCTGGTATGGGGCGCCCCTTGAATATTTGAATTCGCGTGTGCTCATGTGCTCAGGCCCCAAGCTCACCGACGCTCTTTTGAGCAATGCGGCAAGTCGCCGCGTGGACTATTTCCTGCCTTGCAAGTCCTTTGCCTCTAACGCTTCGCACGCTCACTGACGCCGACGACCACGAGCACAGCCTAAGACGACGACGGAAGCGGCGACACAATGTCCTCAGCCGCTCACACGCTCATGCACGCCGTTACGGCGTCCGGCCCGAGGCCAGGACGAGGCGGCGACGCAGCAGCGTGCAAACTCCGCCAGGCTTTTTCTCCTCCCCCTCTGCTCATGCCATCCCGGACTTAAGGCCTCCCCCCGCTGCGCCTCGATCTCAGCCCAAGCTCAGCTTAAGCTCGGCCTTGTCGGCGTACGAGCTTGCAATTAATCTTTGGCGCGACGGCGGCGTACGGTCGAGCGGCATGCCGAGCTTGGGGGCCTCATTCCTGCTTGTAATGATTGTGTCGCTCCAGGACACGAGCAGCTGGCCTCGCCGTCGATACGCAGGGCCATCGTGCAAATCTCTGGAGGGTACTCGCCATGTGACAGGATTCTCTGCTCGGAAGATTTGCATTCTTCAGCAACTTGAGCAATGTTACGATGCTGGTGAGTCTGTGCGCTCGTCGGCGGCGGTTGACTCATCGTGTTTTGGGTTTAGACGTTGCCGGTGCAGCACTGGCGGTCGAGTATGTCTAAATGACACACACGCCATACTTGATTGGCATTCTAAATCAGCCTAGTGCGTATGCCGTACAGCAAAAACTGCCCGCAGCGATGCGTATCCCAACAAGCTGACGCATTTCTATTCGCGTAGGACCGAGGAGCTGCGTAACTTCCATGCGCCCGACGCCAGCGTACATCGTGAATGTGACCTCGGCTGCGCTCGGTTTAATTGTTGTCTCGTTGACATGGGCATGCAATGTCGCAGAGGTGCGACATCTAAGCTCCGCGCTGTACGGCCCTCCCGCCGCTGGCATCTCCCCACTTCAGCACCACGCTCCGACTCCTCTCCGTCTCCGCCGCCGCCCGCGCATCGTCATCACACGCCACTCCTCGCGGTCCCGTTACGCGAATCAAGAATCTTCTCTCGCGGCATTATACTCGCCGGCTAGCAGCGCCATACGCCTTTTCGACATTGACCGGGCCCCCGCAAGACTCAGGCACGGGCGCACAGCGTCTGGCAGCTCCCGGCAACCCCAAGAGTTCGAGTCACAGGGCCCTGTGACACCATCTATCTATCCAGGGCAACCGACCTCTTCCCTTCCGCCTGCACACGCTATCCGGCTCCCGCATCTGATGCGCTGATTATCCGCGCTCGATAAATGCTCTTAACTCTGTCTGTTCGGGCGCTGCCTCAAGGCCTCATTGCTCCCTTGCTGATTCGCCACACCGCTTTGCAAGTCCGCGGGTCCGGCGGCGCGACGTCCGCCGCCAGGCGGAGCCTCTTTCTCCCCCCCCCCCCCCCCCGTGAGCAGAGCGGCGGCTGTGTAGCCACTGCCACGACCATCAAATGGGTGCAAGGACGGATGCAGATTATGATGAGGGGCCAGACGTGCGTGTCCGCCGCAGTCCTCCTTTCGTCGTCGAGGTGTTCCACTGTTCCGCAAGGCACTCTTCATCACGTCTGTAGAGCTGGCGGTGCCGCTTGGAGCTGGATCTGGTGGGTTCGGCTGCAGTTACCGCTTTAGCTTGTAGCTTTTCGGAAGTGCGTCACCTTTGCGGTCCCTCTTTCTGTCGATGAAACGTCACGCTGTCCCGCGTCTCGCTCCGCATAGCACCTGTAGTTTTGGCGGCGCTGCCCAGATTTTGTTCTCGCGGTTCGGTCGCTTTCCGGCTTGGACGCGTCATATCTATCTTACAAAGCCTTTGATGGCTCGTGATATGCCTTTCGATACCCACGAGCCTAGCCCAGCCTGTTCAACACTTGATTATCTGTTGTAGCCCTGCACTGGCTTCTTGTGGCCTAACGCGATTGACGAGACCCATCGAAGGGGAGCCATGCGGCGATGGCGCAGCACGTACAGTGATCCTTCTCGATCCGGCGCAGGTGTTCGTCTGAAAGATGCCGTAAGGTTTTTTCTGCCGCGTTGCTTGCTTCCCCAGAGTTTGATATTGTTTCCTAGTCCACGGGTGCGGGCCTCGCCCTAACCCGCGCCGTCACAAAGCAAAGGAAACGGGCGCGGATGGGTTGGTCATTTGCGGACGACGGCGGCGGTGGATCAACAGCGGTTGCTACTCCAGGTCGCCCGCGCTTTCTGGTGGCAGTGTCGCAGGGACGGACCCCAGTCCAACAGTTGGCGGGATGCCCGAAACCTTCAGCTCGCGCTTGGAGCGTGAAATCCTCGGTACAGTCCCGAGCTTACTGCTGGTCGTCCGTCCCCCAAGAGGAGATCCTGTCGCCAAGACTCACGGCGTGCGTTCCTCCATTTTGATAACTCAAGCAATACCAAACGCCAGACACCCCTGTCTGAGCGGCGGGAGCGGCATCTCAGTGGTACTGGACGCGTCCTCTGATCTGCCTACCCTGCTCCTACCGAGCCTGTCTTCACCGATTTTCCCACATCGTTGTGTTTACGCCGGCACTGTAACGGCCCCCATGGAGCCGCGGTTGCCAGGCGCGCCCGTCGCCGTCGTGTTTTGCACCTTCTGGGCCCTGGTGCGGCTATGGTCAGCCACGCCGTGTGCATCTCGCAGAAGCACTGGCGCGTGCACAGGCGGTCTCGTGGGCGTACACCAGCATGTAGGAGTGGCCTGAGATCTTGCTGGCCGTTTGACTAGCTGGCTTCGCGATATTTTGGCTGTGCCCCGCCGGTGGCTCCTCAGACTCTTCCCTTGGTTCGGCCATCCGCTTTGCGTGGCTTTCAGCGCGGCTCCAGCTGGGCATGAAGCAAGCTTCTGGCAGGTTTGGATTGCGCGCCGATCCTGAACGTGTACCCTGACGCCGATGGTAAGTGCCTACTTGTCCGCACTTTATACTTGATAGCACGCTGAAAGCTATCGTATTCGCATTGTTGCATAGCGTGCCGGCCAGCCGCGGCGAAACTTACACCAGATCGAGCGAATACAATATCCACACCTTTTGTCCCTAATGAAAAAGCTCCCCCGCACCCCATTTCCGTTCGCCGCCTGATTCACTACCGATCTGAACTCTCCAGCACCATAAGCTCCCTCCAGCCCTGAAATCACCTGCTTCGAACGCGCCAGCCTAGTTCTCACTAGCCATAGAGGTTAGTGTACAACATCCGCTACTGATCGCGATACCCAAAAGACGAATAAACTTCCGTCGGTAACTTAACAAATGCGCTCTGTCCACTTTCGTCGCACGCCTTTCTCACCATGCACACAGCTGTCTCCGCCTGGTCGCGGGTCATCTCCACTTCTCCCGTGCTCGTCGGCGCACATTCTCCAGGCAGCAGCGCAGGGCCACACGCTCTCAGCCTTCCGTCGTTGTCCCGCCCAGGCGCCCCCGGCTCGAGGCGGAAACCTTCCGTTTGATGGGACAAAAGAATCTCTGCGCTCGGCAGGCCGCGGTGTCACGTCAATGCTGGCTCAAAACGTTTGGACGTCGTCCCGGAGCCCGCAGCGGTTCTTGCTGCGGTCTATTGACGTCCCGTCACCAGAGTTCGCCTGGGCAGGGACTACGGTGCTCGCGGCCCCGGAGCGCTTTTCAGTCCCCATACACCAGCTGGGTCAGCTGCTGCACCCACACACGCCCGCGCACATCACTGTCAGCCTTTTGTGATAGTTCTCCTCCTCCACTCTGGAGATCGCGATTCACATCTTGGCCTCATCCTACCACCGATCTGCATTACTCCCAAATCCGACGCTGCAATACCGTATTTCGAGTGGCCCTCATAACCATTTGATAATCCACCAGGCCATCCAGCGACCCAGCCTGGTGGAGTGCACCGATTCGCCGCTTCGTCACAATTTTGTATCCTCGCTCTCACGTTCGTATCGTCATCTTCCGTCGCCATCTCTGTAAACACGTCAAACAGCCCTGTTTCACTCGGCCTATTCGCTCACCAACACCCGCCGCCTCGATGATATCACCCCGCTCATCGCCCCACGACATTGCACCCAGGCAAACCCATACATACTGGGTACAAGGACTCGCTGACACGCATATCTGCGACTTCGATGGCCACCCGCGCCACAAGTTTTCCCAGGCCTCGGTTTACATTCAGGGACCCCCGAGCTCCCCGCTGGCATTGGCGCCGTGGGCGGACGTGAAGCTTCGGCCGTTTGTTTCCATGAGCTTCGTGGGGGGCGAGTGTCTTCCATCATAGAAAGGGGCGTTGTGCGAGACGTCTGCACGGGGACTCTCCCGCCATTCACTAACCTGGAACCTGGAGGACGTCGTACGCGGCGCGCGCTCCGCCAAGACAATGCTATGCGCACGCTGTACAGACAGGCGCCGTTGTGCGTCCTTCGAGAACGCGGCGAATATTCTCCTGGATGCACTCGATAGCGCGTATCGCGCAGGGATCGGCGTGTGCTTGCGGCGCCGCGGAATGCGTTTATGTGGGGCGACGCGCTAGCGGCTGGGCTGGGACCCGAGTCGAGAAGGTCGTGGCTTGCCGAATGGTCTCCCCGAGCGTCGGAATCTTCTCCTCATCTCTTTCGCTGTTCGTGCTTGCTTCTCTTCGGGAGCGCTGGATGGGCGTGGAGACGCTGTCTGTTCTGGAGAGCAGGTTACAGCAACGTATATCGTTTATCGAGTTAGCCATCGCTACCAGCCTCTCGCACAGGTGCAACTGCATACTATTCATTGGCATAAGCGACATCTGCACAGACGCAATAGGCTCTACGTGCCTCGTTGCAGCAGATCTTCTCGATACCGTGATAGCTGGAAGATGCCATCGTGTTCGGGGGAGCCGCAGGCTATCTATACACGGCAGCCCTTGTCCTATACATCAGCAGCATCACGCCCGGTCGATGAAACCTCGTACTACGATGGTGATGCTATCCATGGAATGCCGTCCACGGCATGCGCACCCCAGGGAGCTCATCTGCCCGTGCGAGCCTAGACATGGCGGGCGGACTGAATGGGGAAGCAACGCCCTGGTGGACATGTCAATGTGATCCTCTTGGATTGTGCCAGAATGCAGCTGCACTGCCGTGTCCCATGGACAACCTCCGCAGCCAGGTGCCTGGAAAGTTTCATATCCGGTCTGACACCACGGGGTGCAGGGGTCCCAGGGTATAATTGCCTAAGCTCTAGCCCCGTGGGCACCCAGCCATCTCCATTCGTCCTGCATCATTCCCTCTGGCCGCGCGCACGGGCACAGTCACCCGCCCGCCTTCAGCAGAGATCTTCGTGGCGAGGGTTCGTGATATGTTAATCAACTCTCAGATGCAGATGTGCTCGATTTGAGGGAAATATTTGTCTTATCGCGAGCTGAGAACTTGAGTCTGAAAAGAGTGGGGCGATGCCGTCAGCATTCGTTCATTACTCGCTCCTGCTTGAGTAGCCGACATATTCCCACGCATGTTTCTTCTTGACTATGTCCCGTGTAGTCACGCCTGGCTGCACTGGACGTGTATGTCCGCTGTCATAGGCACTGCACTAGCCATGTCAACCCTTCTACCCGAATATTCGACCAATGTAATTTGGCTATGCAAAATCATAGGTGCATTCCGACAGGGTCTATTTTTCTACTGGTTAGGGTTGCCAGTGGTGTGCTATCGCCAGCTCCAACACTTCTCCATATGGGACGTTGTCCAGATATCCGCCCAGAAGCTGCGCTAGTGTCAATGACGACGCAGGCATGGGAGCATATGGACGATGTCCATGCGCAGGCAGCTCGGCGCAGGCCTCTGAGCGGCGATGCATTACGTGGAGCCCGCTAACTGAGGACAGGGCCGCACCAGAGGCGTACGCTATGCGGCCTAGACGGCGGGGATGGCATGCACAAAGTAGCGTGAGATATATATACCAACCCAGGGCTGCAAGTCGCAGCCGAGCACGCCGGGTGTAGTGCGCGATGCGCGCCAACTCGTTCCCATCTCAATTTACGCATCTGGAGGTGATCAATTCGAACCTTGTTGGTCCGTCACGATGTGACTTGGGCGATGATTCGTCAATTTCTGCTTCCAAGGGATCCGTACGTCCGCCGGGGTCCGCCCGCAGGGCAGGGCATCTACATTCCCACACGAATTTCCAAGTGCACAAGGCGGAGATCTCAGATACTTGGTTCTGATTGAGCGAGTGTTCCACTTGTCCTAGTACAGACGGGCATCACCTGCTAGATATATAAATGTCTATGGATCCAGGTGTACTCGCTGCTTCGTCCCTGATCCCGCCCGACAATCTCACTCACTCGGCTATGTCCCCCTCGCGACCCTCAGAGCGTGTCTCACTCCCTAGCATCCATGAGATGTTCCCAGGTCAGTGCCCTGCACAGCATCTCTGAATACTGCCGCTCACAGTTGATTAGAGCATCTCCTGGCTCTTCCTCCTCGAGGGGAATACAGAGCACTGGCACCTACGGCTTCTAACCCTCCGCCGTTGCATCCGATACTTCCCCTCGCGGGCGGCAGGCCCGGGCCGCCCGTTGATCCTCTGCCAGCTTCGCCGCAGATGAGTCCAGGACCACGGCCAGAGACACTGGCGGCGACACGACGGGGGAGTCAGGCAGATGAAGAGCGAAGACATGCGTGCCCAACATGCGGCAAAGCTTTCAATCGCCCCAGCAGCCTCGCCATCCATGTCAACACTCATACCGGCGCAAGGCGTGCGTCTTCCTCTTTTGTCTGTCTCGCGCATCAATCTGACTGACTCCGCCTCTCCAGCGTTTGAGTGCCCATTCCCAGGCTGTGGCCGCCGCTTCAATGTCAACTCAAATATGCGTCGGCACCACCGCAACCACTCGTCGCCCGCACGCCCGTTCAACTCCGGCTCGCCGTACACATACCCGCTGACGACGATCCCCCGCGCACTCTATTCGTTCGCCGGCTCGTTGAACTGCGGCACGCCTGCACGCCCACCCACGCTGCATCCCGCGCAGTATCGCAGCTCGGACTCCGGGAGCGAGGAGGACGAGCTGTCTGAGTCTGACCACTGGGAGCCCGAACGCGACCACGAGCTCGCTGAAGGCGTCGACCGCCTGCGCCTTCGCGCCTACTCCACCTCGAGCGCTGCATCGTCCCCACGCGTGCACCCCACAGGCCAACCGCACCGCCGGCGCGCAAACTCGTGTGCGACGCCTGACTGTCGTGAATGTAGACGCACGGCGGCGCCCCATCCGCCGAGCTAAATGTGTCGCTGTAAGCCCTGAGTGGAGACGGCGGGCTGCGTGAGCACCAGGTTGGGCTGTCTCCGGTAGGGGTGCCTTGTGCAGCCGCCGAAACTCATTTATCCCTCCCATACCCCAATATTCTCTATCCGTGTACCCGAATCCCTCGTGAACGTGGACACTGCCGGGCGAAGCGTAGCATACATGAATCTTACGTTTGAAACCTGAACCACTGAAGAAACTCGTTGTATTATTTGCCATAGTCTCCAATATGTATTGATGGATCAATGTTTGGTACTTTCGACCTGTCCATCACGATTAGCAGCCCCGAACTTACCCAGATGAACCGACTGACGTACAGAAGCTTCCATGCATTTTTACTTGACTTGTCCGAATATATCTAGAAGATATCAAGGGTGTTATTGGACAAAAACAAATTCTCACCTTCGCACTGGCTGCAAATTTTTGTTTTCGATGTGCGTCTAGGATTTTGCGTGCGTGTTCGTGCACTTTCGTGCATGTTCGTGCGTGAAGATGCGCGTTTGGTCACTAACGTGCACCATCGTGCACGAAAGCTCACGTTTGTGCACTTTCGTGCACTTTCGCGCGCGAAAGTGTGCATCTGATGAGCTACGTATTCATTTTGTCACAGTTTCATTTTGGCTAGGTGTTTATCTTCGTGCACCTTCGTGCGCCTTCTCGCACTTTCGCGCACTTTCGTGCACTCGACGATTCAATTGAGATGCATAATCACGAAAATGAAAGCCAATTGCTAACTTACACCAAACTGAACAATAAAATGAAGGCACGAACGCGCACGAACGTGAACGAACGCGAACGAACATGCACGAACACGCACGAACGCGCACACATTAGCGCCATCGCCAATCTCAAAGCAGGGCATCACGAAAACCAAAGCTCAGCGGCATGCACGATCGTGTACGTTCGTGCGCTTTCGTGCACGATCGTGTACGTTCGTCCACTTTCGTGCACAATCACACACGTTCGCTGGCTTTCGTGCACTTTTGTGCGCTTTCGTGCGCGTTCGTGCACGTTCGTGCTCGTTCGTTCACGTTCACATACTTTTGTCCACCAAACTGGACGTACAGACTGCGCCAGCTCCAAATTCATTTTTTTTGTCCAATAGCAACCTTCATAAGAAGAGCGCGGATGTGCTGAGGGTTAAGGGTCCTACATCTCTCGCACGAGGATTTATAAGAACTACTGAAGAGCGGCAACACATTCTCTGGATAATGTGGAATCAATGAGCGGAAGGTGCTGCTTGGCCGAGTTAGGGGTGAGTGATCCGCAAAATGCCGATGATGATCTGATCCGGCAGTATCCAAAATTGGAACGCTGTGTTGAACGGAGTCGTCTCAGTACCGAGTTATGCCCTCTTCCCTACATCGCCTTGAGCCGCAGACGGATGTGTGTGCACAGACTTGCAGAGCTTTTTTTGGGTATGCCTCTCCACAGCCGACACCTGTCGAGTAAGGCTGAACTAAGGCGAGAAAATGCGCTCATACGTTCAGCTTACTGTGTTAGTGATGTCCATGCGTTGACATTTAACATAATTGTCTGCTATCACAGTAACTTGTTTTTGGCCTATATCCGCGCGACTGGAGGCTCCTGTGATGAGCTCTACTTAGTGTTCGAACTTCAGCGCTTATCTTCATCACCCGGCTATGCGCGATTGACAATGCATATACTGAATGGTAAATACCGGGAGCAAACCTATTCGGTAAACCCAATGATACGGGACAGTATGAACGTCCGGTGATATGCCCTGCCTTGAGTACTACTTGGTGGGTTCCATTTATGTTCCTTCATGTCATTGCATCGCTGACTGACTATCGTCGCTCAGACCACATGCTCTTCCCGCTGGCGTATCTCTATCTGCTCGAATTTTTTCCCTTATGAAATGCTTCCGAGCTACTGCATGGCTATAGCATTCTCTTCAATGTGAGTCATCAGCACGCAGTCATCAGGAAAGTGTCTAGTCGTCTTAATGTCGCTTGCGAACCTTGAGTTTGGACAGACGTGTCTTGGGTGCCTTGATAGTGTTGATCAACACCTCCAAGACAGATCCCAAATTGCACAAGACAAGATAAGACATGTCATCTAATGCAACACGTCTTCAATACTCGAACGTTTTCCTGATGCACAAGTAACAGGCCATGCGCTGGAGAGTTGAGATACGCCAGAGTGGTCGTGCCAATGGACTGCTCATTGCGATACGCCCTCGCCCAAAACCGCCAGAAAATCCAGGCAGGGAAACATCACACTGATCTTCGGTGAGAAGTTCCCAGTTCCATCCTGTCCGACAAGCTGAACACGCGGCCGCGGCGTCTGAGTCATATATGTACCTCATGCCGTTTGTCACAGAAGAGTCAGGTCGCAGAGATGTCCCATCCCTCGGCAAACGAAGGCCAGAGCCTCCCAAGTATTCGTGACCTTTTTCCAGGTAAGTATGGATGACGCAGCGTTTATATTGCCCGCACTGACATAGTGCCAGAGCACTTTCTAAAGCGAGAAGCCCAAGCCCTGAGTCAGGGCGCATTCAGCACAGGGCCTACACCTCAACCTTGGGTACCCCTTGTCACTGATACCGATCAGGC
The DNA here is from genome assembly GCF_000300595.1 of Phanerochaete carnosa HHB-10118-sp. Classification (NCBI taxonomy): domain Eukaryota; kingdom Fungi; phylum Basidiomycota; class Agaricomycetes; order Polyporales; family Phanerochaetaceae; genus Phanerochaete; species Phanerochaete carnosa. The sequence goes on from NW_006767629.1 coordinate 296,310, forward strand.
GAGGAAGAGATATGCATGCGAGACATGCGGCAAGCGTTTCCAGAGGTAAATCCCTTTTGGCATACCTCGATCGACCATCGATCCCCATTGCCGACTCTGTGCAGGCCGAGTAGCCTCAAGAATCACAATGTATCGCATATCGGCGAAAAACGTGAGCAAGATCCTTGCTGCTTTGCACGCCCATCCTACAAAAATGACTGACGCTGCGCCTCGGCTTATGCCTGCTTGTACCCGGGCTGCGACAAACGTTACTCGACGAAGTCGAACATGAGGCGGCATGTCGCCATACACGTCTGCTCTGTCAACGCTGATCTAGGCCCCGAAGGTGCATCGGGTAGTAAAGCCGAGCAGTCTTCCGGTATACCTCAAGGATCTGCAGACGGGTTTGTTGCCCATCTGCCCTCGTATGCCGGCATGCGGCTATTGCACGCTGGCCCGTCCAGGACAGCCTCTGTCCTCGTCATCCCCACTCCGCCGCCATGTATGCAGCAATTGTTACAGTCGAGCCAGTCGATATTAGATTCAGCAGGCATCCAACACACTAGTATGTATCGTACCTAATTTCCTTGAACATTTCCCTTGGTCTCAGATAATATTGAGTCTGAGCCTGTATTTTTACCCCTAATAATGCTGTGATCTATTGCTATAGAATTATATTATCGTTATAGTCGCTGATTTTGTGACATCGAGTCGATGCGGCCTCGTCTGAGCGGCTCGGGAACTGCTGACTGCTCCACTCTGAGATTGGGTCCTTCCCGCCCGGCCTTGAGCATCCACTGCCTCTCCACATCGTTATACAGCATTTATTCCCGTCCACCTTTCAGTTTCCAGGATGCCGAACGCTGGATTGCCCCGCAGATGCGAAAATGTATGCCAAAAAGGCTTTCTGCGAACGTTCGCAGTCTTAGAGCCCCTTAAAAGACGGCTACTCGGTCATCGCATGAGCCGGGAGACTAGCATATCTGCAGTAAAATGCCAGTGTTTTTCCAGAAAATGCTATGCGAAAGATAATCATTTTTGTCCCCGACTCGTAGCCTAGCCCAAAGGCCAGAAGCGCATGCACTACGTGTATGTACTTTGTACGTTCCCTTCGGAAAAGCGCGGCCGCGACGAATTTTTCTACGCAATCGACCCACTGTAGCCATAGCGCGTTTCTAAAACGGATCCTCAGAGGAAGCAACTATTCGTGATTGTCAGAAATCGAGCACGAACAAGTGGCGAGTCCCAAACGTGTACAGCGCTTTTAATCGAGCCTGGACTGGCCCATCAGCCCTATCACCCCGGCTTTCCCCGCGCCACGAAGCCCGCCTAGGTCTCAACTGCCTCTCCAACCACCCCCTGACGACGGCTGCTTACCACTCGATTTGACACACTGCAGTGTATCTGATCCAAACGGCATCATGGTCATTCCTCCAGGTGTCTCAGCATGTTAGTATATCCCCCAAATCGGAGCAACGGTGCTCGGCTTTTAAATTTTATTCTATGTTTTATTATATCAGGATAAGCTCTGGCACCCCTGCCAGCAGATAAGGTGTTTCGAACGCTGTTTGCGAAGATATACCTGCCATGGTATGCAACAGGCAACTGAAATCAAGGGTACTCGACGCCGATGATCAATGGCGTGCTCCGGCGCGCAGCCCTCTGCGATGAGCGCACTCTTTTATCAGCAGGCATCAGACTCCTCGCAACTTGCGAAGGCCGTAACTATGGGGCAAATTGTTCTCCGGAGTGTCGACGACGACGTGCTGGCATGCTTTATCGAGCTGCTGAAGGCGATCATCGGCATTGGCAAGCAAGTAGACGATGAGTCAGACTCTGAGCGACTGCGAGGGCCGTTGCGGGGCCCGGAGGCTTAGAGCAGCTCTGCAGTAAAATATATCAGGAGCTGCGGGAGATGGAGGGCTTGTGGTGGATTTATCGGAGCCGGTGAGTACTGCCGGTATCTCGCCTTGTCTACGCCTCTAACGCGGCCTTCTACGGCGGCTGCAACAACGCTCCTCGTCCAGAGCAATACAGTAATCAATTGTGGCCGACCGGACACTCAGAATGTGAGTAGTTTCAGTTCCTCCTAGTCGTGTACTGAATGGCGATTCCATAGCCAGTGGCTTTCGAAGGCATCACGAACTAACGCGGTCGAAGGCACGCTAATTTTCGCAAGCCAAAGCGTAGGGCTGTTTTCGGCGCGTTGGAAAAGCAGTATTCGCAGTATCACGTCCCCCATGTAATGCATCTTTACTTAGACGAAAGGCTAGATACATGACTTATCACGTTGTTCTATAGGTGCCAACGATCATCTGCGGATCCTCGGCGTTCGCGTCAGATATGAACATCCTGGCTGCGTCACTGTCAGTGGGGCTAGAGGATAGTAGGGTTAGGGCTTACCGTCGCGACCGTCTGCCTAGTTCCGCACCGTCGAGTGGGCAGTCGATATGTATGCCTTGAAAAATTTAAGGGCGCTGATTGGCAGCTATTAAGCGGCCTGTCAGGGACGCCATGAGCGGGGGGCCGTGATATCCCGCCGCGTGACGTCACTCTCACGTGATTTATAATGGGCGCCTAAAATGACGGTCGCGCCTCTCTGTTTCATCCGTTCTCCGTTCTCCGACTCCGGCGTTGGCTTTCGCTCCTACGTTTGTCTCGAAACAGACTCAACTTAACTGAGGCGCAAGGCTCGTGCCTCAAATATACTCATCGAGTCTTCCGTGGTGAGTGCCGGTGCGATGCCTAGTCTACCACGTCGACTGACCTGCTCAACTTTCAGCCCTTACGCAAAATTTCCGGCTTTTCCTCCAGATAGAAATCTGCGGGCCTTGACGCATAACAGTTCAAGCGACTAATTGTAAGCATAGAAAGCCATTATTTCGTCTGATTTGGAAAGCGACGTCCGTGTCACACTTCACAGGCCCTCTAGACTGCAGCTTGTTGCGACCCCTCAGCTCACCACGGCAACGGGAACTGTTGCAGCGCCATTGGCACAGATTTTGTTGCAAGATTGCAAGGTAACTATGGCACTACTGGCGGACAGGTACGATCTTCGCCCCTTCGTGTTTGTCGTTGGGGTCACTGGTCGCAATTTGCCTTTGGGGCGCCACGATTAATTTCTCCCGCTGATCTTGCTGGTGTCCACATCCGGGCGCAATTGTGCGGGATGCTCTTCAATCTCTCGGATGCAAGGCTGATTTTTACTTGTTAGCGTGTTGAGAACACCGGACTGGGTCAAGAACGCCAATATTACGGCCGGACACGCCCGGCTCAACCCTTAAAGCTAGCTTCGCGCTACAGAATGCTTCTAACTGGCCAATGAACAATGGTACGGATATGTTCCAAACTAAGTATCATCACCACGCTGCGTCCTACATCTGCATCGTCTATACCGACATCACGTTTCCTAAAGCGTGTCGAGCAAAACGATAGCGAGGGCGTGCCTGGTTTGTGCACCAACTCCCCACGCTGTTTTTGGAGAGAGCGTCCGCATCTTTGTCTGCTCATTGGCCCGTGACCATTCGGCCTTTGAACTCGGATCCGCGTACGCCGCACAGAGAGTGCATGAAATTAGTCGCTGGCTCCCGCGATCTCATATTCACATCGCTTGGAAACATTTGGAATAGACTGTCTCGATACGTGAGACAACACTACCACTTGGCCCTAGCTCGCGATGGAACAATCGCACCTAGGGGGTATCCGTACTCGAACGGGCGGAAGCCACGCGCGTGACGGCACAAGTTCTGGAAGTGAACATACTTGCAGGCTTCGCTCCGTGTGGCATCGGACTCCCCAATTGTACACGGTCATCTCGCAGGGATCCACGTCCGCCTGCCGCGGATCCGCAGCTGCACTTGCACGGCGCATTCTCACTCACCTCGGTGCCTGCCCTGCCTATTCGAATGGCCGCCGAAATCGTTCCTCATGCTGCACTGTTGCCAGTCGAACATGCACTCCTTCGAATCAAGGTGTTGGTTGCCTTGCGCTCGTCTCGACATCGCACTCTGGCTACAGCCGGGAAGCGGTGGGAATGGCTCTCCCAGACAGGCGCGCGGGCAATTCGGGCGCCTCGACCCTTCCCGCGAAGAATCTCAGGGCGAGAACTTTGGGACACATGTCGACGTGGCCGTGCTTCGCGGATGCAGAGACCCCGAAGGAGCAACGCGTGATAGTTCTCGAAGGTCAGCTCGCACTCGGCGTCATGCTAGCTCGCCGGCGTGGGGAGGTCAGGAGGACACATGACGCAGCGCACTGGTCACATTGGGGGGATCGTCCACCGCTCTGGTATAGTTCACCACACTACCCGAACGCGTGCCCTGGCAATGGGCCTTTTAGGTATTCGAGCAGAGTTTAGGGTGCGCTGCTGGTATGGGAACACGAAGGACGCCACACCACATGCAGCACCCCCGAGCAGAGCCGGAGCTCTAAACACCGTGTGTGTCGTACACGCCTCGAATGTGTTGCGCGACTCCCACTGGAAACTCCGCCATTGCCTCGTGCATGCTCCGCCTGCGTTCCATCCTGCGAGCAGCGCGCTGGAATGGGGCGCCCCTTGGATTCGCGTGTACCCCTGCACGCAGAGCCTGTGCCTATTCAAGCAATGCCGCAGGTCGCCGTGTAGACCCTTTCCTGCCTCTATAACCCGATTTCCCCCAATGCGCTGCGTTTTCGCTGCAAGATACCGGAGAGCCTAAGAAGGGGGCACAGGCGGAGACGAAATGCCCCGCTGCTCACACGCCCATGTGCGTTGCTGCGGCGTCCGGCCCGGGGTGTGGAGCGAGGCGGCGACGCAGCAGCGTGTAAACTCCGCCCAATTTTCTCCTCTCTTGTTGTCCATGACATCCCATCCTAGGGCCTCCCCATCGCGTATCGAGCTTGGCTCAAGCTCAGATTAGGCTCAGCTCCTGCGGCGTGCAAGTTTACCCTTTTCCCTATTTTTCGCGGTTTTTTTCGGGCGACAGGCGCAAGAGCAAGCGTGCCGAGCTCTTTTCAAGGTCGCATCTCCGCTCCTTTGGACAGTCCCGTAACACAAACGGATGCTGGCTGTGTCGGTGGGCGGGACTGTTGTGCAAATTCATGCACATTAGGTCTCGTGAGCTTCTACATAGGGTTCTCAGTTCGCCGTGTTTGTTGGACTGCTAGGGTCCCTGTAAGTCTTGGTCTATCCGCCGGTAGCTGTAAACTCATATCATTCGCAGGTTAGATGTTGTGGACATGGCATCGTTGGCCGAGTATGCCTTAAATATACCCCGCCACAGCTGATCGACACACCATATTAGCCTAATGTACACGTATGCGGTGTAGCATGAACGTTCGTGGAGAAATGCATCCCCGCCGGAGCTAGCTGACACATTGCTGTTTGCGCAGGACCGAGGGCTCGCATGGCTTCCAAGTACGCCGTAGAATCACGCGTTACGAGCGTGGTCTCGACCGTGCACTGCCTTAGTGCTACCTTTAACAAGGAAGATGCTGTACATGCTAAGTCGGTTCTCTGCATGGTTCTCTGCCCATCCATAAGCTGAACAATAGCCATGCTTCGCAGCTCAACGCGCACTGCTTCATCCCTTTGTTCTTTTCCCACGAACATGGAGGCTCTGCTACCGACCATAGCGGACCCAGATGCGCGCGCACGACTCGATCAGTCTAGCAGTCTATACACAATCTACGATATACCTCGTTCCCGCTTTATATCGGCATAAAATATCGTGGTAGTATAACGTCTAAATCCGCGCTCTGCGGCGCATCCGCCGCTGCTATCTCTCCACACCAGCCCCATGCTCCGACGCCCCCGGTCTCCGCGCACCCACCATCGTCAGTACATTCTCGTCGTATGCCACGCCTTTCGGGCCCGTCATATGCCTCATCAATCCTTCGTTGCTCGCCCTCTGTCTGCACATGAACTTACTTTGAATGGCGCAGGGAAAGTCCTGATCAAGGGTGCGGAATGGTCCCTCGTTGGATCCCGCGATAACTCCGCCCAAGCTCCGCTCAGGATTGGAAGTCGTAGGGCTGCGCAACACGAATTTTCCACCCAGGGCTCGGTCGCTTCCATTCTTTCTGTCTATGCTGTTTACTCCGCCGCTGCTTATTCTCAGATCCCCTGTTGCTCCTAGTAAATAGCTTCCAGGCCATCTGCTCGGTACTATCCGACTGACACTATTGATCAGCTGCCTCGTCGCTAAACAGCGGACTCTTCAGGCTGCTCGTAGGTTCCTCGGCTCTCCAAACATGTCAAGCTCGTGTTTGCCGCCTGGAACTTGCCTTTCCCCTGTGCACCTGCGTCTGTCCGCGGACTTCGTGGCGCCTGTGCATCGCCACCTGCACCCGCCAGGTACAACGACGGAAGCAGTGGTGACAAGAAAGCAGGACGTGTGCGAATCGTGACATTTTTGTGCCGGCCGTAGTGATAGACGTCTTGTTGCGCGCGCCGCTCTCCATAGCGCTCGTCGGTGCCCTCCAGAGCCCGGCGTAATATGACTATTTTGCTCACGGCTGACAGTCAAATCTGCCAGCAATTCCTTGTACTAGCTTGCCAGTGGGCCCTCATGGTGCGGCACCAGTACCGTACGCCATACAGCCATTTGTGCTGCGCGATCACGGGTCGAGCGCGACGCATACGGTGGTTAAGTCGTCACAGATGTATGAGGGTTTCCGTGAGATGATTTTGCCAGGCGAGCGGCTTCTCTTTTATCTTGACGCCTTTTATTTACGGCTCTAGGTTTGATCTTAGCCGCGTCACCACGAGGAAAGGGAAAGAGGCCTCGGATCGTGCCGTCGTTCGCAGACAAGGAAGGCGGCGGACCAACGTTTGCGACTCAAGTTCACGTTGGCCGTGAAAACACTCTTGCAATGTCGACGCAGCGACGGGCTCTTGTTTGTCACACCGGGCCAACGATATACAGCGCGCCTCTCCCTCGTAGTCGCGCCTGGAGAAAGAACATTCACGGATCAGGCCCTAGGCAGCATTTATCAACAAGCGGTCGTCTACTTGCCTTGGACTGTATCCTCGCTAACTCAGCCAGCCGCGATTCCAGCACATGCTCTATCATCAGGGAAAATTTCACCTTTGTAGCGCACGCGAATTGGCCGAACCACGTTTACGGACAAATTTACGAGTTAAACCGAATGGACGGTACCCCTCAAGACGTGGACGATGCTGCCTGAGCGACCAACATGGGCGGTGTGGCACGCATCTTCTGTGGCTTGCGCACCCGTCCACCTCCTCACGCCCCATTCCCCGGCCTTTCTTTATCGCATTTACGCCATAACATCCGTCACAACTCCATGACTATCAGGCATGTATACCAACAGCATCCCTCGCGAGCAACCCAGATGGACCGACTGCGCTGCGGCATTCGAGCAACGATCCCTTGGCAGCAGCCGCCATAGCTGTCCGCCTGGCTCCGCCCCTTATTCTCTATCCTTGTTCTCTGGTCCCGGCGCGATGGCAGGCACTGCAGCATTACAATCATTCTAGGGAGACGTTATGTGCGCGACGCCCAAACAACCCGTCTTCTCACGAGCGTTCGCGAGGAACCGTCATGTCCAGGATCGGGCGGAGTGTCTCCGAGAACTTTTTTTTCGCAAGCTGTGTATTTGCAGGCGGCTCCAAAATTAACCTTCTGTTACACTTGAATCTTTTCCTTCATTTCCCAGCGTACGTGACACACAGGATGTTGTTGACAGCTCCTATTGACCTTCTGTTGCGTTGAGCGGGTAACTTTGGACCGTGTACCCTGTTGATGGTTGTAAGCATCTTTCTCAGCTGCGTTGCGCAACGAAAGATGTACTGAGTTGTGATTATATACTGCAGCTCGCCAGGCGCAGCTGTACGGGATGCCGACTGACTGTGACGAAGGGTGCGCCAGACCGAGGGAGCTGAGCGGCCATGCCGTCCGGCAAATGACGACAGAGCTCTCTCACTCGACCCGTCGACCACCCAGCCAGAGAAACACTATACGAACGATTTGAGACTTCCGCGGAATCACCCTGGCTTTGCCTACAACGGCATCGTATGCTACTACTTCTTTCGTAACAGTTACTACAGGAAAGGTTTCGCACAGCACCCCCAACAGCACCCCCAAACCGAATCAGCACCTCTCCGCCGACAACTCAGCAAATGCGCTCCGTCCGCTTTCTGTATATTTTCAGCTCACTCTCTGTATGGCAGCGGGAGAGCTCTTCTCCTCGAGATGAGGTACGACTGTTAGGTCGCGGAAGTGCAGTACGCTGATCTGGCAGTCCTCGGGCGTGAAATATCTCTTGCGATGGCGGCCAGCTTATCGTTGTCGGAAAACACTGCCATGGTAGTTCTCATGGGTCATTTCTGGATCTAAATTTACTGGCGTTGCGCCAGCCACAGTGTTCACAGTTATCTGTATATTCAACCGCCCTTCGTGGTCAACATCGACGACCGCCTCCTGTCTTCACACCTCTATTACCGAGGAGAAGGCCGGAACCCTTGATACGCCCTCGTTATCCACCGCTTCACCAGCCCATCTACAAACTCTGTGGCTGAAACACGCTAATTTGTTGCTTAGCTGCGGTCTTGTACTCGCGCTCTCACGATCTCATCTTCATCATTGCAGGCCGGTCAAATTCGTCCCATCGATCTCTCGCCAACACTCGCCGCCTTAATATCACCTTCGTCATTGGAGCTATGTCATCTCAAGGAACCGACGCGTACATATTGGAAATGGGGATGCGACCACGCGTGATTCTGCGACCTTGATGTCCGCCCGCTCCACCATATCTCGCTCGTCCGAAAGGCGCTCAAGGGCCCCCGTTCGCGTCTCGGGTAGCTACCAGGTATGGCCTTTTGCCTTCGCAGTGGCATAGCGGCGGCGCGATACATGTTTCGATGGTTCGGCGCATCAGCGCTTGGCGAGACGTCAGCAAGGTTACGCTCCTCGCAACGTTCGCTGACCCAGAACTTTGGGATCGTGTCTCATGGCCTGCGCGGACGGCTCAGCTCCCTGTGCCGCTGGCTAAAGCTGCATTGTGGTGTAGCCAACACTGAGAGGCTTCCGGTGTCTTCGAGAACGCGGAGGATCCTCTCTTCAATTGACTCAAGGATACGCATCTTTGAGACGTCTTGCCGAGATCTGCTTGTGCTTGCAATCCCTTGGATAGCGGCGTGATTGGTTGTAGAGCGAATCGAGAGCGTTGGAAGAAAGCTGTAGCTTCCCGACTGGTTCTTCCAGGCGGCAGCTGCAGCGTGCTCCTCCGCTCATTTGTCTTCTTCTGCAGCGCAGGTGCCGTATGATGATGGTTATGGTTCTGCTATCCCTATCATCTTGTTAAGTTTCGGGTGGTGGTAAGGCCGCGTACTGTGCTGTGAGTCATCGCTGCCGGTTGCGGCTATCCGCGCCGGTATGACTGCGCGCGTCGTGGTACCGATTTTCACGGGCAAGAAGGAAGTATTGGTCCCAACGCATCATGCAACAGGCCATTGTGATGCTGTGATGGGTGGTAGACTCTCGTGCATCTAGACAGATACAAGACTACCTGTACACGGTAGCCATTGTTTTACGCATCAGCAGCATCATGCCTCTGCGAAGCATTGCACCGCTACGCTGATGCTGCCGCCATCGCTAACTTCAGAAAGCCATCTACGGCATACGTGTCCGAATGAACGAACATCACGGTGCGAACTTAAAAGTAGCGACTGAACTGAACGAGAGAAGGTACATGTGAACACGTCCATGGGATCCTGCTGATCACGTCGGGATGCAGCTGCATCTGCGCGTCCCGTCACTCCCGTGGTGGCACGTGGTTAGTCTACACAGTTTGTAAACTTCGTTTCCGGCGGGAAAAAAGAACAGGTCAACGTGACGGGCGACTGGTTCAGGGAGCGACGGTTTTGGCTTCACCTCCGCGAATTTATATATTCATCTTATCAATATTCAGCTATAACACCGTTCTATACTGTGATAAGTTGAATACCTCTGTTGTACAGATCTTCATTAAGATGTTTTACAATGTATGCCGGTCAATACTGAGATATTGATACCATGGACTTGATGGAGATACTTGTTCCATTACTGGGATCCGTGATGAAATTCAAAGCGGAGATGCCGTCAGCCTTCGTTCATTGACCGCGGGCTGTTTGAGTTGCCGGCACGCTCCCATGACCAGGCACACTCACGCCTGATCCAAGCTCAAATGTTGGTTGCATGGGAAGCACGGTATCAGCTGTCGTAGACGAGGATCAGAGCTCTCACCCATGGCAACCATTTCCCCCACATTTCCGACCAACGGACGTAGCTCAGCTATAGGTATCATCTGCCCTGCCCTCCCTCTCTCCCTCTGATAACCTGCTCCCCCGCAGCTAGGTCCTCATGATAGCGCGTTATCGACACTCCGAACATATCTATACAGACTTCAAGAGACACTGTTCATACATCCGTCCGGTGGCTGCGCGCACCGGTCAATGATAATAAAACGATCAAGGCATGGAAGCATATGTTCTGTGCCATCTTGACCGCGGTCAGCTCGGCTCGGGCCTCTGTGCGGTGTTATATCACGCGGATCCTACCAGCTGAGGGAAGGGTCGCCTCAGCAGCGTGTCCTGTGCGGCCTGGACGGCAGGGACGGCGAGCATTGAGGAGCGTGTGATATTGATATATATATAGATATATCATCCGTGTGCTGTTAAGGTCCAGCAACTTGTCGGCAAGCATGCTCGGATGTAGTGCGCAACGCGTGTTTATCCGTCACAATCTCACTCGGCGCATCGAAAGGAGATTATCGAACCTTGTTGGTCCATCAACCCATGGCCAGGCCGATGATGAGTCCCTGCCAAATTCTCCGCACGCCCACCAGCGTTTCTCGGAGGGACACAGCATCGGCATTCCCACGGGAATCTCCAAGTGGACAATGCGGAGATCTCAGATGCCTGGTTCCAGGCGAGCGCCCCGCTGCCTAGCACGGGCGAGCATCACCCGCTAGTATATATAAATGTCTGTGGATCCAGGTGTATGCGCAACTTCTTCCCGAATCCTGTCTGCAAGTCTCGATTACTTCGTCATGTCCTCCTCGACCTCCTCACGAGCCCCTGAGCGTATCTCCCTCCCGAGCATCCACGAGATGTTCCCAGGTCAGTGTACCGCATAGCATCTCTTGATGCCTCCCCTTACAGTTGTTTAGAGCATCTCATGGCTCTCCCCCCTCGAAGAGAGCACCGAGCATCCACAGTTGCAGGTCATCCGCTACCGCATCCGACGGTATCACCTCTCGTGGGCAATCGACTTAGATTGCCCGTCGATCCTCTGCCCACTGCTGTGCAGACGGGCCCGGAACCGCCGCAAGAACCGACACGACGAGCAGACCAAGCAGACGAAGAGAGGAGACATGTGTGCCTAACATGCGGCAAGGCTTTCAACCGCCCCAGTAGCCTCTCCATCCATGTCAACACTCACACCGGTGCAAGGCGTGCGTCTTCCTCTTTTGGCCGTCTCGCGCATCACTCTCTCTGACGCCGCCTCTCCAGCGTTCGAGTGCCCATTCCCAGGCTGTGGCCGCCGCTTCAACGTCAACTCGAACATGCGCCGCCACCTGCGCAACCACAATTCTCCCTCACGCCCGCTGAACACTGCCTCGCCGTACACATATCCGCTGACGACTGTCCCCCGACCGCTTCCGCCCACGGCCTCGACGAGCTACGGCGCGCCTGTGCACCCACCGGCATCGAACCATACGCAATATCGTAGCTCAGACTCCGGAAGCGAGGAGGATGAGCTGTCTGAGTCTGAGTCGTGGGAGCACGAGCGTGAGGACGAGCTGGCCGAGGAAGTCGACCGGCTCAGGCTCCGCGCCCACTCGACCTCGAGCACTGCATCCTCGCCGCGTGCGCAGCCTGCAAGTCCATCGCACCACTCACGAGGAGGATTATGCACGACACCCGGCTGCCGCGATTGTGGGCGTTCTACGGTGCTCCATCCCTCGGGTCAGGTGTACCGCTCTAGACCCTGAGGCCGCGCGGGCGCCAGGCTGAGCTGTCTCCCGTAGTGGCGCCCTGCACAGCCGCCTGAGCCTCCATTCATCCTTCAATGCCGTCATATCTCCCATCCATGCACTCGGGATTGCTCACGAACTTGAACACTCGAGGTCTCGTACTCGTAAATCGGATAGAAAATGACGTATTTTATTTTCGTTTCTTTCTCATCGCATTGAATCACGATCAGCGACTCCAGGATTTGGCTGAATAAATTGACGTACTTGTGCTTCCATGCAGGGTTATACTTGGCTTTCCAGAGTACACCCAAAGAATGCGCGAAGGCTTCCATGACACGAGGGTCCTGCACTGCCAGGATAGTCTGCGGGAGAGGGCATGGAGCATTTTCGATCAACAATAATATGTCTTGCTTGGCATTGTGGAATTAGGAGGACGGAGAATGCTGCTTGACCGGGACAAGGGTCATCTGCCGCGAAGATGTTAGCGCGCAAGATGTCGACTTGCATCAATCGCCGATAGAGGTGATGGCTGGGAGGGCAGATATCCATATGTGGCGAGTCATAATCGGCGTCACTTCAGCTCCGAGGCCCCGTGTCCCCACTACGCCCCACGATGCCCTCTTCTACAATTGTTTGGCAAGCGTACCGCTGTATATTTTTCAAGTGGAGGGGTTTTATGCCATGGTTTCGTGTAACCGTTGCAGTAGCGAAGATAAGAGACAACTTCTACCAGTGTAAGCTCTCCAACCCTAGTCGATTCGTGTCATGGTCGCATCCGTTGCAATTAGGAAGCCGAAGGGAATCTATGAAGAGCATTCCAGGACGAGATATACAAGCTCCCTTAGCGTATACCGCTGCTTCTCATGTGCCCATCTGAGATGGAAGGATCATTTGGTCCTGAATCGCACACTGCACGGTGTTCTTCATGTTGATATTCTAGTATCGTCAGCTGGATGATACTTGTAGATTGTGCGCGCCCGCCGCCAGCCTGTCCCCGCTGACCCGGTTCCTTTTCCAGGTTTTTTTTTGTCGCGTCGCCATAGCATTAGCTCCCTGAGCTGACGCGCGCGAAAGATGAGACGCGCGTCGAAAGTTGAACATACGCCAGGGCGATTGTCTCAGTGAGCTTCCCAGTGTGTCATGCCTGCAATGCAATGTTTCACACCGTACGAGTACTGATACATCTCGCTTGACGCCACCATAGACAGACGAAACGCGCCTGTGGTCATAACACAATACAAGATACTGCGCCGCTTGCTGCGTCACCCTCTTTATTATGATTAGCGTGTTGAGACTCCATTGCTATCCACTGCACTGACTTCCCAACAGCAGAACAAACTGACACGTCCGGGCCCGCTCGAAGGATGAGTCATGTTGCCGTGAAACATATATACCACGCCGGCTGCTACTGAGGGCCTATGGCAGGCGAGACATCGCATTCTGCAATGCGACATGGCGAGAGCCTCCCCAGCATTCGTGAGCTCTTCCCTGGTAAGCGTGTCAAAGCAATGCTATTTATTGCCCACGCTGATATGACAACAGAGTATTTCCCCAACAGGGAACTCGAGGCTCCGAAGCAGAGCGTACCGGGGCTGCAGCCCGTGTATCAGCATCAAGCACCGTCTACAGCAGCTGCAGGGCAGACGAGGAAGAAATACACCTGCGAGGCATGCGGAAAACTCTTCCAAAGGTTAGTCTCGTCGTATTATTGCTTCAGATCTACGTTGCTGACCGCAATTGCCAACTTTGCTGCCTGCAGGCCAAGCAGCCTTCGGAATCATATGACATCGCATTCCGGCGAAAGACGTGAGCCTAGCCTCAGTGTTTGTACATCCGAACAGGGCGACTGACACCCGTTCTATAGCCCATGGGTGTCCGTATCCGGGCTGCAACAAGCGTTACTCGACGAGATCAAACATGCAGCGCCATGCCACTGTCCACGCAAGTCCAGGCACCGCCACTCCATGCTCCGTTGGCGTGCCTTGTGTTGTCTCCGAGCCGATGCCTGACGGAAGTTGGAGCCTAGCGTCCTCGCACGCCGGCCGATAATGCCAACGCCACGTACTAGCGTGCTCAGCGCGATCGTTGCGCTCATTGCTCTCACACCGCAATCCCTCAGACATGATGTACTGAGCCAGTCGACGGTAAACTGTGCAGGCATCCGGCACGTTTCTTACCTTAAATTATGTCGCTTTGGGTATGTGCAGCTTCCTTGCCAGAGGGTGGAAAAACTATGTTCATGATTTTGCCTATAAGAACCCCTTCAAAGACTACCGCGACACACCCTGTGGGCTTTTGTAGACAATCGTAGAATATATCGCCCTGACATCGACATTATTCCACATTTTTGTCCATCTCGAGCCGCTGAATGCTTGCAGGCCACATAGGTGCGGGTGCGAGCGAAAAGTGGCTTCGCGTAGACGCTTGAATTTGCGGGAGCTGACTGCTCCCCGGTCCACGCCATCGACCGTCTCATCGCCGTATGTGCGATAAAGGTTGCGGCAGTTCGTGCCTCTTCACACGCCCATCCGTGTCGCCGGTGAGCTTCTGTTGCCGCAGCCTGTCGGGCATTGGGCTCGGAAGAAGGGGTGTCGTCAGATCAAGCAGGGTAAGTTACGTCATGGACTTCTTGTTCCCACAGCTGCTAATCCTCGCGCACAGCCGGCATCCCTGAACGTGCGTCGCAGAAATTGACCAGCCGTGATAGATGAGGACCATAGAAATCGGAGGTGACAGAGCCTAGCGTTTCATTATGCTAGATTTGTAGCGCCTGCGAGGAACTACGCGCGCGGTTTCAGTACTCGGCCATTCCTTGCTTAGTTAACGAGCGGCAGGCACATGCTTTTGTTAGGCTGTACGTGTACGTGGCTATTTCTTCCGGCTCCGATCTGCGGACGGGCATTTTGCGCACCGCTCGCTGGGACGCGTAAGCATCAAAGCGAGCAAAGCTTCACTAGCAGGGCATAATGCGGCTGCGCTGACAATCAAATTTACTTTATTTCATTGAGATTATCGAGATACTTTACGGTGGAAGGCGATTAAGATATGACTTGTCGTTCCTAGCACTTGACTTGGCTAGTAGAGAGATAGAAAGGCGCGCAGTTTGGATGTACTTTGGACATTCCTGCTGCGCAGTCGTCGTCAAATAGCTGTCATTTTTTCTTCCTAAATTCTTCATATGAGCCTCTGAACGCAGACCTTCGTTGTTGCTGTGTTGGTTCGGGCGAAGCGTGAACAAGCAAGGGCTAAACGCACGCAGCGCTTGATTGGGCCTAGATCTAACCCATCAGACCCATCACTACGGGTCCGGCTATCTCCGCGCCACGAAGCCCCGCCAGCTGCGCTTGCGTATGCAGCGGCTCTTACCCGCATCCCACCTCTCCCACCAACCACATTCTGACGACAGACACTCGCCACCCGACTTGGGCCGTCACTGCAGCAGCTTGACCTACGTGTCCCCATGCCAATCAATCCAAGTGTTTCGGAGTGTTGGTAAAATCTCCCGAAATGGCGCGACTTTTCTACAAGAGTCACCTTTGTGTCGGCTGGGGTCGGGCTTTGCCCCCAAATGGACTTGCATTTGATATGTGTGAAGTTTTTTCTCCTTCATTTGGTTCTCATATCTAACGATGGCGTAAAGGATCCGGATGTTGTGACGTGGCCAAGGCTCGCTGTCATTCGTTCGCACTTAGTCACCGGCATACGCACACTGCCCCTCGGCTATCGAGTACGTTAGAGGAGTCTTGGTGCTGCCACGATGGAAGGAGGGGCTTGATTTTGGATAGAGGGAGCACCAGGGTGGTACGCAGACATGTATTTGGAGCAACGGTGCACTAATGTTAGGCTTGCTGACCGGCACAGGACTCGAGCATGTCACCCCTCGGTCTCTCATGTCACACCATTCCATCATTCAAGCGACTGTTCCTAGGATTGATGAGCAGAGGGGGCCAATCTTACATCATCAGACTACGCTCCAGCGCTACCGAAGGTCTCTGGGGCTGCGCGAGTACAGAAACGGGCCCCAGCGACGCTACGCTGCGCGCAGAGGTTCTGATTGCTGGATAAGCAACAGTCCATTCAGCCAATGGCGTCTCCGTATTCCGGTCACGAGACAGACCTCCCCTGATATGCACCGCGCGATGGGTGTGCGAGAAGCGGCTGAAATCAAGGCTACTCGACGCCGGTGACAGGAGCACTGGCGGCAAGAGCAAATCGTGGGTCCGCTCGTGCAAAGAGGAAGAGATGGGAAGGATTTACTGGTATATGAAGATGTTGAGATTTCTTGGTCATCCCGAGGCACCCATGGTCGGCGATGCTGACCATCCCTCGGACTCGTTACCAAGCATCCGCGATGTATTCCCTGGTCAGTATCAGCATGAATCCACTCCCGAGAACACTGTTACTCAGTCGGGGCCTATCCAGACCAGTTCCCAGCACCCAGCGCACAGGCGGCTAGCATCGAGAACCCCCAGAGCGGAACGCAACAGCCACCACCCGAGGCAGCGGTGAGTCAGGTGTCTCTTCCTCCGACCGTCGCTGACAGAAGGTGTTGCCTCCTAGCCATCCTCCGCCCAAGAAGAAGCCTATGCAAAGCGCAAATACGTATGCGAAACCTGCCACAAACGATTCCTCAGGTGTGTGCGTTCATGCTCTCCACGTTCTCACGGTACTCATATGGTCGACTCACAAGGCCAAGCAGTCTTCGAGCACATCTTGTCGTTCATACCGGGGATAGACGTACGTCCCGCCGCCACCTCCGTCAGCCAGCGCACACGCTTACTCACGTCATCGCGGCAGCATACCCTTGTCCGTATCCCGGGTGCACAAAACGCTTCACGTCCAAGTCTAATATGAAGCGCCACCGCCAGACCCACGGCTCCGCGGCATCAGACGCTGCGCCCGCCGCTGGCCCCTCTACAGCGCCGGGCGCGCTGGACACCGTCGCGGCGCAGGCGTCGTCATCGTCGTCCACGTCGCCGAGTGCCGGCCACTTTGGCGTGTTGAACCTCGACCAGCTGCATCCGTCGCACTCGCCAGGCGCTGCTGGCCAGCAGCGAAATACAAATCCCTGAGCGCCGCCGTCGAGCGCGGTCGGGCTGTATTGCGCGAACTGTTTCGTTCCTTTCCTTTCCTAATTTTGTCGAAGTCGCCGTGTTACGTGTAGAAGCGCTTATAATTACGGGGCCCGTACTGCCCCCTTTTTGATGCTGTACAGGGCGTACATGTTGTCTGGGAGCAAATCAAAAAACCGTTTGCAGGCTGGCGCAGTGGCTCGTCGACGTGGCAAGCGTATCACGGCCGTCTACGTCATGGCGCAAGCTGCGTACCATGCGCATGAGGCCACATAGGCTCTTGCCAGCACACTGGTCACGCGTAGCTGCACCTGCATAAGGATAAATTCCAAAAGATGCGCGGATCCAAGCGGAAGGACGTGCGAGGCGGGACTGCCCGTTCGTTGTCTCGGGCGGGTCGGGGGGCGGGGGTGGTTCACGTGACAATGACGTCACGCGGCAAGAAGCGCCTCGGAAGCGCGACGTTGCTGCTGTGGCATGTCCAGCGCATCGATGTGTCGGTTGACTCGGCTCCTGCTGCGCTGGGCTGCAAAACCCGTGGAAGGCTGTGGGTAGCTGCTCGTGACGGGAGCTGGTACCTGTGCTCGCAAAGATGTTGAAGAAAGGCTGTGCGTTCGTGAATATTTATACAGCTCATCGAGACCCTGCCGCTGACATCGATGTGTGCCAGGGATCACTCGGCCGACTTATCGGCCAGCGGAGTGCGACATTGTCACATCTTTCTGTCAGAGCGTTTGCATTCCCGGTGCTTTGGAGCTCGGCCAGCTTGGCCACGTCATTGAGATCTTCCTTTACGCCGGCATGCCTTGTGCGCTACCGCCTGCATGCGCCAGAATAAGCACGTTTGTGCGATCAGCGAGTTGCAGTGGTGCTGCTTGAGTAGAACGCGCGGGTGAGGTTTCACAAAGGTACGGCATAGCATCACTAAGCTGTCCGCTTAGCCCAGCCGCCTTTTCAGCTGCAATCTTCTTCAAGGCGCGTATCGGCGTCTTTAAACGAGTTACTAGGCACGGTCGTCCTCGATACTTCGTACAGCACATCTCGACATAACTGCCTGAAAGAGCCGCTGAGGAGGAAGAGTTTGGAAGCTAGGAACCGATCCCAGCACTGTGGAGTGCCGAGTGCTATAGCTTGGCCTTGGCCTGCTGTCTTTTATAGGCTAAGAATGAAATCACACCGCGGTGAGATTCTCAGAGAACAGAGCCATCATACGTCTCTCTCACTTTCCTTGAACTACTTCGCACGTGCGCTAGGAATAAAGCTACAGTTGCTCCTTGAATTTCGCACGGGACCCCTAGGTTTTCAGTAAGAATATCATCTTCAGCACAATACCGCGAGTTTGCGACCACTGTATATCTTTTCTTACGTCCAATAATACGCGCAGGACTCTTCAAAGCTTTCTCACAAAATGGCTTACGTGATTACGACTGTGGCACGCAAGTGAACCTGTCACACCCGACGCGGAGTTTGCGAATCGCCCCTTGGAAGGCAGCCGGCGACCATTGCCGACGGAATAGACGTCCTCGTTCCCGCATATATCTCGTAACTGTGGGGCATTATCCGTCCGGATTATGGTTCGTTCTACGACAGTTCTGCGTCTATAGGAACGAGTAGGACTTTGCCGTGCCGTTTGAGCGATGTCGCTCGCTTTGGGCTTCCGCACCTCAGCGGCCTGTTACTACGTCCCAAGGTGCATAATCATCGTGGCCGGCATGTACTAATGATCTGTCGTACGGCATAGAAGTTTCAAGGGGACAGCACTCTATGCGTGCTTACAAAGGCGGGCGCTGATTTTAAGCGATCCCCGAAACTCAGTCGCGGGAATAAGAATGTATTGCTTCCACTTTCATCCCGTAAGCCCAGTCATGATAGCTGACAGCTGCTCGCAAAATAACCTACATGAGTGGAGGCCGAGCGTACACGGACCAGCGTCGGCATCGGAACATGGCGCCTCAGACGATGCTTGCCGTATGTCGGCAACGTTAGTAATCCACCGCAGTGTTTCCTAGCGCTAGACAGTACGTCGCCATGCTAGTAGTATTTCCGTAAAATTAATTCTTGCAGGTTCAACCTAGTACAAGCATAGTAACAACGCGCAAATTCTTGCATGCAAATCGGTGCTCCAGTGGGGTGTCATGCGAATATCGACGCGTCGCGGCGTCAACACGAGTTTTCTGCAAACCAATTAACTGGGCTGCAGGCCTGCAGCCGGATACAGTTCGGATATGTCAAACCCTTAATCTTTGCCGCGGTGCACTTGCTTAATCCGACAATGCCTCCTGAGATCTGGTGTCAAAGCATCTGTGACAGCGCAGATGCACGGGGAATGCGGCGAGGCGTGTGAGTGCACACGATCGTCGTTTACCAGCCGCTTGTGCAGCGCTTATCTCATCTGTTGGATAGGCCAGCTTTTACGACTGCGGCACAACGATGAACGATGACCCTCATTGTGAGTAGTACAGAAGTACTAATGGTCCAGAACCGTCGAACACGCTCACCCGGTGAACGCCCATCTAAGATCCAATTCGGATACCTCGGAGATAGCACCACGCAGCCGCAGGACATCACACAGGGTCTTGCGAATACGGTCATTCAAATTAGTCCGTGGATGGCGCTTCATGTCCGACTTTGTTGAGAAATGTTTGTTGCCGAGCTCCGCAGTCAGTCAGTGCGACAAAACTGTGTTCAGGTGCCTGCCACGCAGCGACAGCAATCTTTGTAGCGCGCGATGGAAGTCCACAAGTGACAATTGGGAGGAGCCTGTAAGGGATGGGCCGCGTGGACGATAGTAGCCCGAACGTGATGCGATATAGCATCAACCTTGCGCTGCACATTGTCACGCGGTCACGATAATTGAGAGAAAACAGGGCATTCAGCATACATTAGAAGCTGAAGACACAAGTTCGCAAAGATGTCGTTTGGTGAGGCAGACGTTTTGCGTCTGTTGGTGAAGAACAGCGAAAGAAAATGGCTGACATAACCAATTCGTGGCGTTCGGTCCGCCATCCTGGATTCGGAGGCGCCTGTCAACACTGTCATGGGGCGGTCAGCGATCACCGACGTTCTAGACTGCTCTAGCATATATATCGTCGTACACCAGTGCCGCAACATTTTGTCCCGGGAGTAACATAGCGACCGGCTCAAGAGTCAAGGGAGGCCGATACCGTACTGCGCCAATTTGTAATGACAAAGGAAAAAGCTCGAGAATAGACTTTTGCGCGCTGCTCAATATTGCAATTGCCAATACCAGAGCGCAACGCGAGAGCAGCACTATGCCCCGTGACTGTTTTTTTTTTTTTCAATAGCATACAGCTTTATCCAAAGTGCGTAGGTGAATTCACTTGGCACTCACGCTCTTGTATGAGTTCTAGCCTACATTGTATTTAACACAGCTGGTCGCCGCCGACGACACCCACCTAGTTTGTGCGCTTTGACTCTGTAAGCCCGAAACAATTTCAATCAGATCAATTAACTCCGTTGTTCGTCTGCACCGGCAGGGGCCAGGGCGAGCTATGTATCGGATCCTCTTGAAAAGATGGTGCTAAGTCAACATTGTTGCAAAGGCTGCAGAGCATTAGGATATAATGATGTATGCGGTGTTTTGGTCATCATGGAACTGTTATGGCTTCGCTGTATCATCTGATCGCGTAGGCTCCAGACCATGAGGGCAACTTTATGTGCAATGAGAAACCAGCTGCCGTAAACCCGAAGTCGGGTCTTACCCTTGTCCTACTCGAGCAGACAGACAGGGAAGAGCAAAATTAATTCCCAGCCATCTTGTACCCCCAATACGCTTCGAAGGATGTAACCCGCGGACGAGGTCACATCTCCGTTCCCCGACCGGGGACCAAGCTGTCGTCCGGAGACGCCCTGTGGTGTTTCCTCCCGCACGCAGTGCCTGCGCCCGCACCAAATGTCTTGTCCCGAGCACTGTTCTGATAGTCTCGCCCAAATATCCAACTAACCCTGTCTTCGCACTGATGCAGTGGGACAGTATTCGGCACTTTACAGAGAAGACGCGAATACGTAAGGATGTGACAAATTCTACATGCAAAGGGTATATTGTGGCTGCATGGCGACAAAGAGGAGATGGCAAGGGTTCTATGAGAATGACAGCGCTGTCACAGGCAAGAAGGTAAAGGTAATCCAGAGGCTCTAGGGGAGGGAGTATGCGTTCGAAGGGGCTGTGTAGGAACGCACTAACGCGCTGGATTCCCGCCCATTCAAATGTCGGGTGCCTTGACTGGGCCCGAATATCTTGTCTGGGTGGCGGTGGTGTGGGTATGGTGAGCGCGACGGTCGTGCTCGATGCACTAGCATGCGACGAATAATGACGGACTGGTAATGAACGTATCTGCAAAATCCGGAGCGACGTTGCATGGCCGGTCAGAAATGTCATGTGGCAAGTCGTCGAATCCCGAAACGGTGCGGCTTGGGCCGACGTGGGCGGTGGTATGGCGTCTCATGTTCGACTTTGTCGAAAACCGTTTGCTGCAGCCTGGGTACGGACACGGATAAGCTGTGACGCGGGCGTTAATTGCTTCAGATGAATGCACACACATATAAGTAAACATCTCACTCACGCCTCTCACCAGTATGTGAGACAGTATGGCTCCTGACGCTGCTTGGTCTGCAGATTGATGGCAGAATCAGCGACCTGGATCTAATCCATGATAGAATGCGACCCACCTCTGGAAACGCTTTCCGCATGCCTCACAGGCGTATTTCTTTTTCGCCTGATCTGCAACTGTTGCAGGGGGGGCCTGCCGCTGAGACAGGGTCTGTGGGCTGAGCACGTTCGGGTTCGGAGCCTCAGGCTTTTTGCTAGGGAAATATTCTGGTGGCACGTCAGTGCAAGAAATAAGTATGCTTCGTCGTTCGGGCTTACCGGGGAAGAGTTCGCGAATGCTTGGGAGACTTTCACCTTGTCGCGCCGCGGGGTAGGACATACCAGCTAACCTGAGCTCGTGGTGACAGATAGCGTGGTACATATATCATATGGGTGCCTCCACACCTTATCAAACGTAAGTACAAGGGCATTCGCATGGTGAAGCCCGATGCAATGCCTTGCAAGTGGTGTGAAAACACCCAAAGAGGTGGCCAGCTGTGCACTAACCCATACGTGGAGCAACCGCAGGGTCGCCTCTGATATCGGCATATGCGATACATGAGGAGAGCCGGTCCCGGAGTGTAGCCCAGCGGCACAGGGTTGCGCAGCAAGAAGTCGTTCAGACAGCTTCGCTGGCGTGTCTGGATATCCGGACTATTGCGTTAAGCGCGTCAGCTTCGGAGGCAAATGCTGTTGATACAGCGAGCCGCCATATAAAGACGGGATCAGAGCTAAAGAGACATGCCGGCGCATCTAGCTAATGGTGCCTTGGCATCAGTCCGATGAATGAAGACGGGCGAGCAGAATCCAGTTGCGCGCAGCCCTACACCGGACACTGCTTCTCTCCGCTTTCTACATGCAAGTAACAGGATGAACTATGAAGTTCATTGGATACCCATTATACACTCCATCAGCTCCTTTAGGCTTCGCCGACTGATAGAACCTTGAAAACTTACACGCATCGGCCGCATCTGCAGAACATGTCTCCTTGTCTTGGCTGGGTTATGTGGCTATGGGCAGCTACAGCAAACCATCAGGTAGAAGAGCAGAAAAAAGCCGGTTGGCAGATGCGATGAAGAGGATGGCATAGTTGAACAATCGTTGGTGTGCGATGCAGCGGCGCTGGGACGGCGCCGCTTAGAGCACTTTCCAAATGTGGCCATCGTCTCCAATCATCGGATCAAAGAACAACCGGCATCCCGCGGACTGCCATCCTCACAATAATTCAAGACCACTGCTGTATGTTCACTGACAGAAAATTACCAGCTATGAGAGTGCTGTGTGGTTGCTGACTGAGTTGACAGGTCATAAAGTCAGCCGACGACAGAGTCGAAGTTAGCGCCTAAACGGTTGCTGAGTCCCGCGCTCAGCCATAGGCTCAGGCTAAGAAAGTTCAAGACAGGCATTCGCCAGTACTGTATCTGGCCATCTAAAAGACGTGTTTAAATGCGCAGATGCCTGTTAGGGTTTAATCAATCGCAATACTGTAGCCATATGACCAGTCCGGCGGCGGGTATGACAAGTGACGGTCCGTCGCCAGTCCGGCGGGGTGGCGAATTTGACGGTGACCTACGACACCGGTCAAGAATGCGGTGGACAACTTGTAACGGCAACCCAGGCGTAACCCGATAGGGCCGCAACACAGAAAGGAAAGGCAATAGCGCCGCAGAAAGTGAAAGAAAGTTTTCTCCCATACGTCCTGCGCCGTAGGCCCGAAGATATTCAATATTAATTTTAACAGGAAAAAAATGCGAGAAGTGGCGGCACCCCTGGTAACGACATGACTGTCGTCATCAAGAGCGACGGTCGAAGCTATGTGATGCGTGATGCGCCGGACTGGTCGCACGGGCACAGTACCACCTTCTATAATATATGTTACTGAGCCTCTTTTCCCCTAAGAAGCTGCAGAAATGGTTGGTTGCTCACGATAGCGTGGCAGCCTTCATCCTCACGCAAATGTCGTACCTTTGCGCTTGCGTACCGGTTGATCGCTCGCTCACTTCATAGCTTCGTAGGTTGGCCTCTGTCCACCGACCTGATGACTTCAAATCTGGTGGGCTAATGATCCTTCTCGTGACGAGATCCCGGTGACTGCCCGATCGCAGACGTAGTCAGACTGATTTATGGCTAATTAGAGAACCGGACAGCGCCGGAACAGAGCGTCCTTTTGTCTCGTTTTGTTAATCGAGCAGCACCTTTACTCCCCCTCCACGACACCGGGGAGATATTCCGTCGCTTCGCTAGAGTCTGAATTGTCCCGCACATCATCTCGAGGACCCTGAAAATGAAAGAAACTGGGCTTACGGGGGCGTCGCGCTTCAATTTTATGGAAGCACGGACAATTCAGTCCGTTGGGAAAAGCCCAGGCAGCAAGTTGTGACAAAAAGACCGCAGCAGCCAGCCATTGATTCATCCAGTTCGTGCCCGAGACGGCGAAGAAAAACTACACAACTCCTGCTCAACCCTTGCGCTAGATACTTTGTAGGCGAACAGTGTCCAATTTCACGAGCAATAAATGTACTCGAATGAGGATTTAGAGGCGCGTAAGGGGCAGTGAATAGAATCTCTGGCAGCCACGAAGGGCAGCCTAAGCCTAACGTCCAGGAGTGGTACACCTAGCTTGATGCATGGCGCGTCATTGGGCGTGCATAATCGCGACAACCGAGCGTTGCGTATGATCCTATCCGCGAGGGGTACGGCGGACTCGCACGCTGCACGTGTGGAGAGGACGCGGCACTAGAGGTTGAGCGAGCGCGGAAGCGCAGGCGGTCGACGCCTTCAGCCAGCTCGCGCTCGTGCCCCCACTGCTCAGGTTCAGACAGCTCATCCTCGTCGCTGCCGGTATCCGAGCTGCGATGTCGTGTGGGGTACGAGACAGGCAGGTACGTAGATCCTGCAAAACCAGATGCGCCTGGGAACGGGGAGACGCGGGGGACCATCGTTAACGGATGTGTGTACGGCGAAGCGATGCTAAATTGGCGTGTGGGAGGCGTGTGATTGCGTAGGTGGCGGCGCATGTTTGAGTTAACATTAAAACGGCGACCACAGCCTGGGAATGAACACTCGAATGCTGAAGAGACGATATGAGACAAGTGCTGCGCGAGATAATCAGAAGAACCGGACGTACGCTTTGCGCCAGTGTGAGTGTTGATATGAATGGCGAGGCTGCTGGGGCGGTTGAATGCCTTGCTGCAGGTCGGGCATGCATGTTTCCGCTCCTCGTCCGCTCGCCGCGCCGTCTTCGGTACCCTCGATGGTGGCCTAGGGCCTGTCTGCGCCGTAGGCTGGAGCGAATCTTCAAGCAGTCCCGATATGCTGCATACGGGGGTCGGCACCGCCGCATGCGGTGGCAAGGGGCGCGATGGCGGAGGTGCTCGATACTTCCTCCTCGGAGGAAGGGCCATGAGATGTTCTGTCCACTGATGAGCGGCGGCATCTACTAGAGACACTATGCAGAATACTGACCTGGGAACATCTCGTGGATGCTCGGGAGGGAGACATGTTCAGAGGGCTGCGATGACATGGTCGTGTAGGCGAGCTTAGCAGAAAGGATCAGGGCCGAGGTACTGAATACACCTGGATCTATAAACGTTTATATATCAGCGAGTGATGCTCGTCTAGACTAGGAAGCGAGGCGCTGACTTTGATCAGAACCGAACATCTAAGATCTCCGCACCGCTTACTTGGAATTCTTGTGGGAACGCAGATGCCGTAAGCTGTGGACGGGCTCCGTAGACCCACGGAGACTCCAGATGGTATCATCAGCCTGGTTGCATCATGGTCAATTGACGGACTAACAAGGTTCGATAATCTGCTTTGGTACATATTCGCTAACGAATTGATGAACATTACCTTGAGAGCACACGGGTGATATGCGTATGATTAACTGGTGTGTATAGATGCAAGGGGGGGGGGGGGATATCCGAACAGTATCTCCTGTAAAAAAGGTCGGGAGTACTGCTAGCGCGCTGGCTCCATATGATGAAGCAGAGAGGGAGAGATGATCCCTCTTGGCCAAGCTACGCTCATGACAAACCGGGGGGAATGGTTGTGGTGAATGAGAGCCCCGATCTATGCCTATGGTACCGACACTGCTTGTCATGCAGTCAGACGTGAGCACGCGAGGTTATCGGAGCATGTCGGCTACTCAAGCGAAGCGCGATCAATGGACGAAGGCTGACGGGCATCGAGACCGTGCTGAGATCCCACCACACAGCTCGCCGTGATGTGAACGTTCTCATCATACCGACGACATCCGCATCACATCATTGACCCACATGTTGTATGCCGTCTCCACGAATACCTGTACTCTTATCTTGCCAAGATAATAGGATGCGCTGCTAGTCAACAGGTTGGACAGACGAGCTTGCGGCGCTAGAGCTTAGACAATCGTTATCTAGGACTAATCCGCTGTTATGTACGGACTGTACTTCTCCGACCGGACATGATACTTTCCGGCTATCCGGACGAGGAGGCCGATCACGGGATGTGAACGTACAGCAAGATCTTAACGCGATCTGGGAGGATCACATCGACGTCTTCACTGGAGTATAATTTTCCCCATTTTCCCCACTCGCAACGTACAGGCTCGCACGGACAAGCGTGTTCCTGGGACATTCAGGCCATAGATGGTCCTCCGCATACAGCGGCTGTGAGGGTATCAGCGTCGCGTCGCAGGGCCTCGTTGAGGCATGATACTGATGCGCTAGACAAGAGCTACCATGTACAGACAAGCTAATATTGATCCAGATGAAGGAATATCTCCCGCTCATCGCAGCATCAAGACGATCTGCCGCACGAGTCAAGCAGTGGCAGTCCCGCCGTTGAGATAATCTATCGAGCGTATGCAGTAGCTCCAAACCGCCAACGAAGGCGTCGTTCAAAGCCCGCGTTTATCGCTCAGGCTCGCTCCTCGACAGCAATACTACTCACAGCCATACGGCGCTTGCGGAGGGGAAGACAAACGAGAATTGGGAGACGCTCAGCCGACGCTCAGGAAGTTTCTCTAAGAGTCACGACGTCCTCTCGATGCCGCTCGACTGAGGACCCGGGTCTCAATTCGCCACGGCCATCGCTCCAGCGATCTCGCATATGCATTCTCAGAGACTGCAAGCGCATGCAGATCGTGTCAAAGATGCGTATGCTCGGGTGAAATCCGGGGAACGTACCCCGCATTCTCGGGGACAGAAACGGCGCCCGTCGTGTAACAATGTAGTCTCGGCCAATGGCACAAAAGGGGGAGCACATTCGGGCGGCTGCACAGCATGCCGCGGCGGAGCGCCCGTTGCAGGCGACGTCCTCCGGATTCCAGGCTTGCGAACGCCGGAAGTGTGCTCCTGCCGATAATCTCGCCTGGAGTGCCTTGTGCCGAGTTTCTAATAGGCGTTGGAGCGCGGCGCGGCGTCAACCCTGCGATACGGAAAAAGAGAGGATCTTTAGCCGACGTCTGCCCGTGGCGCGGATGACGAGAAGAGTTCAAAGATTCCTGGACGCCCACAAAGACAAGCGACGTGGACGCGGATAATTATCAAAGTTGCAGAAACACGCTGCATCGTGCCTTTGTCCCCAATGGACATGCGTCGGCAATGTCGGGGCGCCAATGGGATGGGTGGTATCAAAGCGGTGAGTACTGACCAGAAACTGATGAGACAAAATAAGGCGATTCAACGTGTCTGTAGCAATGCGGTGACCGCGGAGCGAAAGTATAAGGCCTCAACGAAACGTCAAATCGACACGTTTCAGCAGCAGAGTTGTCAGATGGGATGGTGGATGGCGGGAGTGTATCAAGGGTCTCTCTGCGCAAGCGGCGTAGCAATGTGGGGATGCGCAGATTCCGTGGGTAGGGCGCAGCTACGAAAAGCAATCTAGAGAGGGCTGAAAGACAGGTGGTGGTTGACGAGATCGGTAGGAACGGTGTGAGCTTTGCGACAGGCGCCACGGTACATTCATTTGTAGTGACGGCCAGCGAGGGTGACAACGCCAGGACGCTCCCCAAAGACAAGCTATTGGCAATTACTGTCTGGAATATCTTGGCCCCGGAGACCTCTAGCTGGACCAGCGTACTGCACTCGAGCGGCGTGGCGGTCGTACACCATTCGAGAAGAAGAGCCCCGCCGCCGCAATGGAGAGATTGTGCACCTCGTGCGGCGTGCATGCGCCAAAGAATAGTTGTCGAATTGCGATAGTGAAAATCGATTCGATTCGAGGCGTCGTGCGGTATGCCACTCGTCAGGGCTGGGACGAACGAGTCCATAGGCCGATACGTACAAAGCCGGAATGATACCTAGCTCCCTGGTACGGTGTCGTTCTGACGGAGTGGTCGGCAAGTCAAATAGAAGATTCCGCCGTCAGCTGTCAAGAGGCGTAAGCGCTCAGGCTCTCCAGCTCAGCACAACGGTGGAGCAGATCGTTGGCCGACAGACGCTGCCCGCAGCGAACTGCACGCCAGGTACACCAGCAAACGTCGGTCGGCCAAAGGTTGAGTTGGATCGTAGAGCGAAGCAACAGCGGCCTGCGGAGGCACAGCTCGCGAACCCCACTTGGAGACGCCCTGCCCGTCACAGGCACCAGCATCGCTCATGCGCGTGAGCGCTCATCGGACAAACTCGTCCGGGTGCCGCGCGCATATCACCTCTACAGAACCACCGCAATGTCGCGGTGACTGTTACTGCACCAGGGCAGAAAGAAAAGGAAGGAAGACAAGGTGGCGGCGGCGGCGGGGGCGCAGGTCGGGAGAGCTGGGGTTATCGCTGCTCAGGGACTGTTGCCTGGATGTCGCGGCGCGGTCCATCGCTCTGGGTTGCTAGCAAGAAGGTTTTGCCGACGTGCGTGCCTGATGATCGTGGTGTTATGAAGACTGTTACGGCACCAACGCGAGAAAAACTAAGGAGGCAAGGCGAGGGCGCGGATCAGGGGTTCTACGACTGTTTGTTGATAAAAGCTGTGTCGAACCTGACCAGCCAGTGCTCGTGCCCAGGCACGATCTGGAAGTAACAGTACGAGGCAGCAGGGGTCTGTCTCTGCAACACTGTCACAAGAAGACCCGCACGGCCAGTGTAATTTCGTCATGGCCACTGATCCGCTCTCGGCTTCGGCTACGAACAGTGTTGAGGGCCGCATTCGTCTTCTCTTTATGCTGTGGTACAGCTGGTATCAAGATTCGTAAATAGAGATCTCAGAGGAAAATAGCTAACCTGCCAATTTTTAATATATATAAAACTTCCTAAGAACCTTTTACGGTCCCTCGGACGAATGTCCCCGCCAAGATGCACAGAACCATCGTGAAGCACGCCTCTCCGCCTGGTTGTCATACGGCTGAGTCTCAGTTCCGTACTACGGGAGGGAAGAAAAGCTGAGCTCGGCGAGATGCGGAGGAAATACTGATAGGCTTACCAGAGACAGATGCGCCGTCGGCACCAAAAGTTGCTGACGGGCTGTACTGCCAGCTGCGGCCAAAAGCCGTCACGTTGCATCGGGCTCTGGGCAGCGCCATGCTGTAGAAAGCAGCGCACAACGATCACAGTCGTGAGGAATTTCATCGCAATCCGGAACGTCTCTTCCCCATCTCCACTGTTCCTGTCGCCGTGCCCGTCAGATACACGTTGCACTGCACAAGCGCCACAATGTCCACGGATGGATGCGTGTGCGCGGAGGAGAAAAGACCTGCGGCGAACACCGAACGGAAGGACCGGCGAAGTTCACAGCCAGCCTGGAGAGCCTGCCATGCGGCGATGAGGCGACCAACCGATGTTGTTGGTCGCAGACCGCCGAATGGATCGCACGGGAGATCTTGATTGAGAGAGGGGGACCAATTAGGGAATCAGCGGCGAGGCAACAAACGGCGCTGACAGGCGGAAGGGAAGCGACTGAGATGTGGATGGGTAGGACGTGTCGCATAGCCCCACAGCTCGAAATCTAGGGCGGAGTTGTCGCGGGATCCGACATGAGC
Source organism: Phanerochaete carnosa HHB-10118-sp (assembly GCF_000300595.1). Lineage (NCBI taxonomy): Eukaryota > Fungi > Basidiomycota > Agaricomycetes > Polyporales > Phanerochaetaceae > Phanerochaete > Phanerochaete carnosa. The sequence continues at coordinate 325,876 of NW_006767629.1, forward strand.
GAGAAGTTGAGGTAAAAGAAGCCTGCGGAGAGTTTGCAGCGCATGCGTTTGAACACCGCACCACCAAGGTATCGTACGCCGACATCAAATGAGAGCGACGAGATAAGATGTGGCCTGCGTATGCCCTCTTCGATCTGTCGAGTTGTGGGAATGTGTTGTGAAACTGACACAGCTTGTGGCGGAGCTTGTGTATCTGCGAGAGAAGGACAGGGAAGTGCTGATGTGGATATACCAGCCGCACAGCGCGTCGACTTCTCGGAATGGGAGGATGGCCGTGTGTGAATAAATGGTTCAGCGTGCAAGAGCGTGTAGCTAGACATGCGGAGGTGTATCAGTGGTCGGGAAGTCACAAAATAGTGGAGTCAGATGGCCTACCTGCACCGCTCATATCAGAGACGACGGTAAGATGGCGTACAGCCTGGATCATATTCAAATATCTGTGGCAAGCAGGGAATTCGAAGGTCATGCAGGCCAATGGTCTTGCGCAGATGACGATGTGCCGGCGTACGCCGATGAGAACGCGCTCCTCTGCGAAGAATCGTGCTGCACCGCTCGCACGCGAATAGGACTGAGCGCTGATCAAGGGTATGGACAGCCGAATTTTAAATGTAGCTGGCCGATAATGGTATGCCCGCATCATCCTAAACCGCAAATGCGATGAGCTCACCATCGTCGACAGATACACCAAGATGACAAGGCTTACAGAGACCTCAGCGGCTCAACAAACATAGAAGATCGAGAACCCCGTGTAGTGACTTGTGAAGCATGACGTGCGCGAATTGGCGCGACGGCCTCGCGCATACGCCGACGGTTTCTGTCCCTGTCGTGGAACAGCTCAGGGAGAGCAGAGACGCGTCCTCCAGAATAACTCTGCGCACCGCCATCGCGTAAAAAGTGGCAAGCTCGGACGCCGTTAGAGCAGAGTATGAGCTGAGCGGGGAAGGGCCCTAGGGCTGGGATAGTAGGGGGAGAGGGAAAGGAGGAAGTCGGGCGGAGTTTGCACGCCGCTGCGTCGCCGCCTCGTCGTGGGCATCGGACCGAACGCCGCGGCAGCACATGGGTGTGTGAACAGCTGGGCGCATTGCGTCTCCGCTTGAGTCATCGTCTCGGGCAAGGCCCTTGCTTCTCGGTGCCGGTGTCTCGCGAAGAATACACAACAAATTGAGGTCTCCCAGCCGTGCGCGGCCAAGCACGGCCAAGCCCTTCGTGCAGGGACGTCCGCGAATTCAAGGGGCGCCCCATTCAAGTGTGCTGAACGCGAGGCGGAACGCAGGCGGGGGTGTGCGCGAGGCAGCGGCGGAGTTTCCAGTAGGAGCCGTGCAGCAAGTCCGGGATGTGCACGAGACACACGGTCGATTGGAGCTCCGACTCTGCTCGGGGCTGCTCCATGTGGTGTGGCGTACTTCGCGTTCTCTATTGAGCAGCACACATGAACTCTCCCCGAGTGCTAGAAGGCCCAGAAGGGTTGAGCGCCGGACAGGAGGGGGGAACTATGCGAGAGTACATGACGATCTCCCGCATACGGATAGGCGCCCGAAACGCGCGGCGTCACACGCGTCCTCTTGGTCTCTTCAATCCGGCGAGCTAGCATGAGGCCGAGCGCAGGAGAGCGACCTTCCGTTGCTCCGCCGGAGGTCCCTGCGTCTGCAAGGCACGGGGGTGTCGAACTGAATGAGACTTGCCCTTCCTGCGCCCGCCACGCTTCGCGGGAGAGATCGAGGCGCCTAGATCACTGTTTCCGTCTCGTCCCGACCGTGACTACGACGCGAGGTCAACTCGAGTTTAGGCATTATTTCAGAGAACCTTGTGTTCCAGCGGAGATGATGCAGCACGAGAGCGACGCCAAGGGCTGTTCAAACATGTGTGAAAGACACAGGGATGAGGATGTGAGAATCAGCTGCGCAGATGCGGATGCGGATCTGCGTCAAACGGAAGCGTGGATCTCTGCGAGACGACCCCGTACACCTTGGGCCCCCGATCCTGCACGGAGTGAAGTTGCTATTGCGCTCCTCCTTAGAGCCCATGTCGCTGGTGTGCGCTTTCTGCGGCCTTCCGGTCTACGTGTGCAACCGCACGGTGTCATAATAGCGTGATATAGGAGATGTGCTGGAGTGGCAGGTAAGCCCAGATCGACTACAATTTCCCGCCGGTGTGGACTTGAGATGCCGTGACAGTAGGCCCCAGGCATTCTCTGCGCAACGCGCGAGGATCCGAGGTCGGAGGTCGACAGGCAAGCACCCGTAAAGTGCTACCCTCTTTCGATTTGGAGAGCGCGCTGGCGTAGTTCAAAGATCAAGGACGCCCGACTATCGTGCTTCGAACATGCATTAGGCTGCATATGGGTGCGCGATCATCGTCGGTGCGGCTGAGACAGATAGAGGCAACGACGTGATGCATGCGCCGCACCGAATATCGGACATGCCTCAATGATATCCCGCCGACCAACGACACAAGCAACTATTCAGGTAAACGGGAGTAGTTTGGTTCGCCGTGCGAGCCCAGAAAGGTATATTGGATGTCTGGCCGTGATGATAGGGTTCTTGACCCGCCCCTGCGTAGTATTCAACATACTAATGAAGATAAATTAGCTTAAGCCTGGAAGCTGAGGAGATATCTCGTACGACCACGGCGAAAAATAAATCTTAACGGAGCCGATTGGGTGAACCAACCCCGATGTCTCAGGCTCTGCGAGCTCCAGTGCCAAGTCGCAGCCGACAACCCCGAAGGGAAATACAACGGTACAGGGGACGCGCTTGTCCATGTTAGCACCGCCATCACGGACGTTCTAAAAAAACCGTCACCACTGCGCTGTCACGAGTGCCCCAGCGGATCCGTTACGAACCGGCACCCGAGCAACGAGCCTTCGTGGTGCGCCGGGTGCTGCGATGAGCCTCAACGCGAGGAGCCTGAGAAGAGTGACACATCATTTTCCAACTCTGATCAAGGAAAAACGTTGTCTGCTCACGACATACGCACGTACGGGCGTGAATCAAGATCTGCAATTCGCTCCTACGGAAAGTGAAGCTTTGCGTGTAGACTGGGACCGTAGTTGTGAGTGGGCATGGCAAACCAGGCATCGTACGAGTACTCACTGTGACAAATCCCATGATGACGGTGCTGAAAGCACGAGCGTCGCGCTCCAATTACGCTGGGTAGGTTGCGATATGGAACGCGAGAGAGAAGACTGAATCGGGAACGGAAAGGCGCAACGGGAGTCGGGAGCGCCCCGGAAGAAGATCAGTCACGTGAAATGACGTCACGCGTCTCGCACTCTTCTCAGACGCTCAAGAGTCGACTCAACCTCAACCTCGTCCTAACCTATTCGTCCAAGGCTGCGCTTATGTTCTCACATCTCATGCATCCTGCGAAGCTGGGGTTTGCATGGCTGTTTCGGTGCTGAAGATGGCCTGCGTGTTCGTGAGTAAGCCCTTCTATCGCGACTCTGACGCCGTTAATCTGCGCTGCAGACGACAACCCCACAACGAACGGCGCAGACACGCCTAATTTGGCCCGCCAAGTACAATCTGCAAAGCATGCAACAATATAGCGCATTTGTCTTGCAATGCTCAAATAGAAAGGATGGCAGCTGCAGGACCAGGCTTGGGTACGATGCGCCTTCTGCCGGGGTTCTTCAACGTTGCAAAGGTGTGACACTGAACATACTGGGTACCACAGGTCTCTCTGGGAATTGAAAAACTGCTTCTCTACATGCGCTGGAAGATCAATTCTCAAAAGCTCGAGAGCGCTCTACCCCCGTCGCTGTCTCCAGACGTCATGACATGCATGCATACAAATGGCCCAACGCTACGGGTCGGCTCACCGAAACATTCCGCGACGGAGAAAAGCTACCGGATACGAGGATATAGAGCGTGCAAGTGCGGCTATCAGTGAATACTGGCTTGAGACTGACTAACGTACCCTAGGGCTTTGTCGCGGCCCCAGCTCTTTGCCAACTTGAGCAAGAGTTCCCTTCTCGGCTACGCTGTCCTTCCAGCCTCGCGCCATTGCAGTCGCTTTTCAGAGGTAAGCCTTACGAGAAATCTTTGCCGAAGTCGATTTATTGACTCGATCTTTGGTGGTGGCAGGAAGCGCGCTCAAGTTGGCGAATCGCAAGGTCTTATCGTTCCTTAACTGCCTCATGAAGAATTACGAACACGTCGTGAGATGCACTAGGTCAAAAGTGAGTATAATTTAGTTACGATGTGGAGACCTTTGGTGATGGCCTGCCTGTTGTCCCCGGGAACGTGCTTTGCAGATTGTCAGCTCGAAGGCTTTGCGTTATATGCTCCCCGAAGTTCAAGACATTTCCTAGAAGATGTCTCCCGTCATTATTTATGTCATCAGCTGCATGACAGAACCTCTCTATTCACATATTTGTCGCTCGCAGAGCTCCTGTCAACTCGCAGTACGAGGAACCAACGATTCAGTATTTGCTGTTGGCCCGGATAGCGACCTCCATGCGCAAGTATCACATGAGGCAATGTGCGCTGTCCAATCCTGTGCCCTCTGTCAAGCACATGCGTCGACTGATGCTATACTTTGAGTTTCTGACCGCGTACGTCCACCGGTCTCTAAACCGTGCCCTCTAAGTGAAACGCATTTACACAGTGCTCATTGACGTCCGATCACAATTCAAGAGGTCCAAGCTTGGGAGGCGGATGCTCTAAAGTGGTTAACTCGAAATCCGTTTGGCAGGACGGCGCCGAGGAATCCTTCAGCCAGCTGGTCGACAACGTTTGAAACGATTGTGCCAGTATTTTCGAGAGCTTCATGTGCGTTCGTCTTCCCCGGCGTCTTCTCCGGATGTTCTGACTAGCCCCATAGCTCGACGCTATCCAGCTTGATCTTCATCCGCATAATAATTCACGTCGTCAACCCTTGCACCCATATCTACCGATCGCTCTGCACGCCGCCGATCTTCGCCGCTCTTGGTAACCTAGGAATCCATGGACGACGAGGTAGACAACTAGCCTCGGGGTGTTGCGAGACGTCGTGAATAATCAGAGTAGTACTAATCTTGCGTCGTACTTGGCTGAACTGGTTTCATTGGCGCGTTCGTTGGGGGGTTACTGAAACAGGCGGTCAGCGAAGCTTGGGGGGCCGGCGTCGGTGAGTCTTGCGCGTGCGTTCCAGTTCGTTGACCGATCTCGCCAATTTGAGCAGGCGTCCTTGCAAGCCTTGTTATCATGTGGCGTGTCGCGCTTGTGGGCCTCCAAGATATCAGTCCTATCGTGTTGCTACTCTTACCAGTCTTTTGTTCGTCTTTCATATCAATCGTATCTTGAGCGTAACATGTGGGCTGCTATGTTACCCTGGAGTTAACTCACCCCTCGCTCGCCGTACACCACTGGTCCCTGTCTCGTACACTATTGCGCGTTTCGTCGTATTTGTTAGACTTTCCTACATACTTGCGCTAATATAATACGTTGGTTGAGACAGGTAATGCTACGCTACCGCAGTCGTAGCACGTCGCGAATGTTATACAGAGCTAAAAGTCCTCGCGGAAAATACGTCAGAACGGTTTGATTGTCTGATGAAAAACGAATTTCCTTGTTATCGCGGCTCTGCTCGCCACTTTCAAACTTCGCGAGAAATGCCCCAGACTTCGTATCATGTACTTGTAAGCCTCCGTCTCTGGCGAGTAAGGCAACGTAGTGTGCATCAGGAGAGTACGCCATACGAAACGCACGTTGTGAAATGCTGTAGACACGACGTGGCTCGCCTGTCCACGAGTCATACGCAGCAACTGTCTCGTCTTCGTAGCAAGATGCCAACACCTCGGTGTCGTCTGGAGAGAATATCAGAGGATTCGCGAGATTTCTCCGATGACCGATGGTGAGAAGCTCTTCACCAGTCACCGCGCTCCAAATCTTCACTTGACCCGAGCTCCCTGGTCCGGTGACGACACGATCTCCTTGGTGAGACATTGACCCCGCAAACAATGTCGCGAGACCATGGTGTAGTCCATCGATGTGCGTATGGGTATGGACATCATACAGAACGCAGGAGTCCACCAGCTGAACGAGGAGCCGCGAGTCGTCCGGGGAAAAGGTGAGGCCGTTTATTCTGTCGCTCACATCGAAGGAATGCAGGAATGCTCCGTTCGAGGCGTCCCAAATTTTCACAGATTTGTTGTCAACAGCGGTGGCGATGAGCGTCCCACGAGGAGTGTGTGCGATTCGGCGCACTGGTCCATCATGTCCCCCCAGACGCATAAAATGGTTCCCAAGCCGAGTATTCCAGATAATCACGGTTGTATCTATGGACCCCGAGGCAAGGGCGTGGTCGACCGGGGAGAATGAAAGGGAAGAGACATGGTCTGTATGACCTTGGTAAAATAGGCGTTGGACTAGTAAGTTGTCGCGCCACACAAGGAGTTCACAGCTCTCAAACGACGCCGCCAGAAGCTTGTGATCGGTGGACAGAGCAAAGCATTTACAATTGGCGGACGGGTTTCGAGAGTCGACGAAAGTAAGCCGCTTGAATTTGAGAGGCCAGGCCTCTGCTTCCGTGGGCCCGATGAAGGCGCGCACGTCCCCAAAGCGACTCGCATCGTCAAAGGCAATGTTTTGCCATTCGGCCAGGTCAGAAGGGGTGATAGTGCGGCGTGCAAGAGCACATTCCTGCTCGTGGGATATGACGTCTTCCATCCACACCGCTCCGACTGGCAGAGAAGGTCACTACACTTAAATACTAGTATTGAGAAGAATGGAGAGACTCACTCCTGCCGTCTACCGCCGCAGGAGGCTGGATAAAACGAAGGTAGCTAGCGAAATCGACCACATTTTTGCCTCCCTGAGCGGACATGAGTACTTGCACCCTGATTAGATGGTTCTGACAACGCGTACCGCAATGATATTTTCGACGTCGTTATCACTCGCAATGGCAGTCTCGACGTCCGTTGTCTGTCGTCCCAGGCTTCTCATATAGCACATGTCTTGGGCCACCAATGAGACGCACCTCAAGAATGTAGTCCAAAAGTATGTCCAGCAAATCGGAGGCCTTGCCCTGGCTCCCGTCAGCTGATGCGCTCTGTGATTCGTCCTAATGGGATACATAGCTCATCATAAAGCTCTATAGTATCCATTTCATCGGGATGTTCCAATCCTCGCACCATAGTCCCTTCCTCGCCCGGACCACCTCTCGCATCTCCTAGATAAGGGAGCAAGTCGTAGCCCGCGCCTGCTACAACCTTCCATAGGACCAAGAGCCGCCTTCGCACCTTGAGCCGCTTCACGAAGACACTCTGGTCCCTCTTTGCATCTGCAGGACGGAGACCAGACGCGTTGTCCAAGTAGCGCTCGCCGTGCCTGTGCATCTTCGCACCCGTCACAGAGCTAGTGTGCGACCCTTCCGCTTTGAGCCCCGCAACGCCGCCGGCGCGACCTTCAACCGAGCCACTGGTACTTGTGCTCGTGTTGCCAAAGGCAGCGACAACCCAGTCGTCCTCGGTCTTGACCCATCCGCTGATCATGACTATGTCTTCCGCCTTGATGTCCCGGAACAGATCGTTCCTGGCGTACGCGTGCCACGTATGGTGATGTCGAATGATGTACTTCTTCAACGCCCGGTTGTCGAATATCGACTCGGCATGTGCTTCACTTTCAAGCACGAGAACTGCGCCCTGCGATGCGCTGCACGTGTATTTAGCACTCAGAGTCGCAGCTACGTCTGAGCCGGCCGTTCTGCAGACTATCAGGGGAAAGACACGTCTCGAAACTGGTCAGCGCACTCACATATCTGCCGATGCACTTAGTGTCTTGCTCTGGACTCCGTGACTGCAATAATGGTCCGGAGCAAGCGGACGACGCCTGGTATCGGTCTTGAGCACGCCTGGGGGTAAGGGCTCTGCGACTTGGAACGGCGGGTCCCAATACACTACTTTCTTCTCGGGAGTAGTTGTATCTAGATTGAAGAGCCTGACGAATGCGCCCTCGCGTATGAATCCAACGTCGCCGATCTGTGGCTCGCCCGACCCATGTGGTTCCGGGTACCAGAGTGCATGGCCCAGGCGGAATGTCTGAAGACTGGAGGAGTAAATCTCGTCCGGAGCCGGTGGTTGACGATGGAGGCGGAACATGGTAGACGACAGGGAGGCTGTAGTATGCGCTGACAAGGTGGGGATCTCATTCGCGCTGTTGGGTCGATGGTGAGTTATTACGGCGCTATGGGCCTGATGATTTCGCACAAGGGTGACTAACGCCCGAATCTTGGTCGATAAAAGCGCATGCGCCGTAAATAATAGGAAGGCTGTTTCGTGTAGCTTCGCGGTTAGAGAACGGGATGCCCCAACATATCTGTGCACAATGACTGTAAGAACCTCGTGTAAAATCGGTGAGCAGCATGATGTTTGGCACGAAAATTGTCCACACCTGCTCGGACCGAATCCAAATACCCTTGCGCATGAGCAAAGCTGAATGCGTTGAAGCCTTGCTCTGGCACTCGCATCGACGACAGGCACTTGCTCTGCGCGTGCAGAGCAAATCGACATCGCAGACGTTCGAAGGAACAGCTCAGCGTTTCGGGTCGATGTTGACGTCACCCGTCGCAAACCCTAACCCTATTTACGCGCTTGCGACTCTGAATAGGCTTGTGCATCAGCAGCGCCCAGTGCTCTCGCCGAAACGGAAGATATAAAGGGTGGCATGCGTCTGGTAAGCTGAGATTGAAGGGGTATGAGCTGCTGCTACGGCCCCGCGTGTGGTGCGAGGACTCCTGTCAGACGTGAGCTAATGCAGAAGAATGCGGCTAGTATAAACAGCACTTACAGATGCGGCAAGGCGGGCTGAAGCCCGGATCATGCTGTGGAGAGTGTTATTTATCAGGCATTGCACTCGGACAGTGGATTAAGCTCAGTCGTCGACTTCTAGACCTCGCTATCGGCGTGAACTCTTCGTCATCTCCCGGACAGTCTGTAACATTTATTCTCCGTCTCTGCAGGCTTCATCCTCTCCTACGCAATCTGCGCCATGTTTCGCACGAGGATGCGCAGAGCTGCCCAAATTCCTTTCGAATTATGCCGTCTGGGGCTCACTTGCCGCTCCCACACTGTTACTACATGTCAATGCTTTCAGCAGGGGCCTTTCCCGCGAGCCAGTATAGATTGGTGGTAAGCACTGTCAGTCATCTGATTCATATATCACAGAACGCTGTCCCATATACTCCTTCTTTCCATGTACTGCGCAATTTCGGCAATCACTTCGGACGATGCGTCCACCATCGCCAAGCACACTGTCGTATGACGGTGACTCGACGGGGGTTCTAGTGGTGTTGGACTGGTTCACGAGTAGAAAAGCGCGTGGAAAGAGGAGACTTCATGCTCGCACTACATGAGACAGGTGTACACATGGCGTCCGACGCGCAGGCTGCAGCGGTCAACTAGCAGCAAAGCACAGAATGAGGACGCCGAGGACGCCGAGGTATGTCAAACGACCCAACGCCACGATCCGTTTATGTAAGCCGTACTTTTCAACAATCGCGTCTACAAACAAGCGCGCTCTCCCTTTCCATCCCCTTGCTCCGAGTCAGCATATGCCCTCAAGTTCGCTTGATCACATAACGTCTCCATCTGATGATTATTCTCGATATGCCAAGATTCAGTATACTTGGATCCGTTGAAGCTTAAAGCTGCCCATCGCGGAGTCAGAAATCCATTTCCAGAGCCACGTTCGCTGCGTGACTACATCTGCGCGGGTCTACGCGACATTCCAACGCGGGCCGAGGGGTTGCAGACTCCTTACGATCCGCTGCCAGTCCTGGTTCTACTCGATGGTTCAAGGTTTGGGCGTCCGTCTGCCCCGTGTGAAGACATCACACCGATGGCGCTGGGCTTGTCCTCCGAGTCGCCATCGATCCCACAGCGTGCATGTACTTGGCACGCTTTGCACTGCCTCTTCCACTCCTCCAACTTGCGCTGCATATACCTTTCCATTCCTCATGTTTCGCTGGTTTCGTGCGCCATCTGCTCCAGACGAGATCTATGCGTCCAGTCTCCAGACGCTCTATCTGGGCCACGCTCTCTGGTACCCCGAGCCGCACGAGTCGGGAGAGCCTCAGATCGGCGATGTGGGCTTCATCAGCGAGGGAGCGTTCATCAGGCTGTTCAACCTCGACACCTCTGCTCCCGAGAAAGAAGTCAAGTTCTGGAACCCGCCATACAAGATCACCGAGCCCGTGCATCCAGACGTATTCAAGGTCGACCGTAGACATCGGCCGCTTGTTCCAGGAAACTATCGTAGTAATGGGGTGGAGAGCAAGGAGATGCATGCCTCTGCGGACATGTGAGTGCGCTAACCAATCCGACGAGCGCATTCCTGCTGACAGTTTGCAGAACGGCTGGTCCCAACGTATCTGCAACTCTCGAAGCCAGCTACACATGCAAGGCAGCGCAAGGCGCGGTTCTCGTCCTCAAGAGCGAAGCGCATGCCGAGAGAATATTCGAGGATCGTCGGCTAACGAATTACATCCTCCAGAACCACGACAAGTGGTGTGCATACGTCAGGGACGACCTCTTCAAGAATGTAAGCCCGGAAGACATCGTCGTAGTCAGCGGGTGGGTCAAGACTGGAGCGGACTGGGCGGCGGTCGCCTTCGGCAACACGAGTACAACCTCCAGTGCTTCGGTGGAAGGTCGTGCTGGCGGCGTTGCCGGGGTCGGAGTTGGCGGATCACACTCGAAGTCCGTTACGGGTCCGAGGGTGGAGCGACAGGGTCAGAACTTCCTGGCGAAATCCTCTAGTTCTCCTTCCACCGAGGCGAAGCGAGACCAGTCCGTCTTCGTGAAGCGACTGATGATACGAAAGCGACTGGGAGTTCTGCGGAAGGTCGTCGCGGGGGCGGGCTATGATCGACTGCCAGGTCCGGGCGATGGACGAGGGGCATCGGGAGCAGTGGGAGCCGCAGTGCAGGATGATAATGATGAGGGCGAAGCAGACGTCCTGAAACTTGGGAGTGAGGTACGTGTTTCATTACCATGTACTCTGGGATACACAAGCTAACAAGACGCCAGGGCAAAGTCTCAGATCCACTAGACGTCCTCCTAGACTACATTCTGGAGGTAAGTACCCACAACAGTTCTGTTCGCCGTGCTGACAGGTAGCGTGTTGATGCAGACTTCTGATGTCAAGGTTGCTATTGCAAGCGATGACGACGTTGAGAGCATCATTGTTCGTGTCGTCATTAATATCTTGAAGCAAGTACAAGCACTTACTTCTACACAGGGCGGCAAACCTGTTGCCGATTTCGCAAGCTATCTCCGTCGAATGCAACCTCCAGTCGAGATCGACGGCACGCGTGAGTATCTCATCTGCCAGCTGTAGCGGCCTCTGACGACCACGCGTAGTCGGATCGCTTCGCATGGAAGATGTAATCTCGCATGAATGGGAACGTACCTTCGGGAATCACACCATCACCGCCCCGGACCTGTCGGAGTGGCCAAATATCGCCCTCGATGTCGCTGGTCGCTTGCGCGATCGGCGTGCCTTCATTGGCCCCACGGTAGACGAGGCCCAACCTGTGAAGCTGAAGTACCTTGAGTTCATCGATGCCCGCACTAGCACCCGTTATATCCCAAAGTTTACTGTATCAGCCGATGGTAAAGTGTTGGCAGCATCATTCTGGACTAACGATGTCCTTATATGGCGCCTATCGGATGGTTTACTCGTTCAGCGCCTGCACCATCAGGGCCATACAGGCAAAATTACCTCCCTGGCATTTTCTCCGAACGATCATACCCTCGTCTCCGGGTCGAGGAACAAGACCGCGATTGTCTGGGATATTCGACGTGGCTGTGCACTTCTACGTCTCGAAGGACATAGCAAAGATGTGGACAGTATTGCGTACGCCCCTCACGGCGCACTCATCGCCACCGCTTCCCGCGACGACAGATCAGTGAAGGTCTGGGACGCATCAACTGGATTATGCCTGCAGTCCTTCAGGATTGGCCAGGACATTCCCAAGCTAGCCTTTTCCCCGGACGGCTCTCGTTTCTACGTCAAATCATCCAAATCCTGTTCTATCTATGATACCAGGACCCACACTCACATTGACGATTTTGACGCGATCTCCTGGGCGATGTCGCGCCAAGGTGACCGCATCGTCACCACCACCAAAACAGACAAGGTTCGAGTCACCGTTCGGAGCGCGACGACTGGTCAAGAGCTCCTCGCGATCGACGAAGGACGAATGCTATCAGAGGACCCTATCGTGTTCTCACCAGACGGCGTCGAGGTGTTGGCGATTTGTGAGACAGATGGAACGGCCACCACGTACGATTCGCGGACGGGCCAACTGCGTCGTACCTTCAAGTTGTCAAGCGTACCGCAATGTGCGATTTACTCCCCGGATGGGTACCACGTCGTCTACGTTGATAAAGCCGGAGGTGTCGAAGTGCATAGCGCGAAGTCTGGGACATTCATTGCGAAAGTCGAAGGATACGAGGGCGGAGAAAGATATGTTATCGCTCAACTTTTATCTGATAGTCAGACCCTCCTGTTGCGTACTGATGACGGAGAACGGCTCCATTTGTATAACATTGAAGATCTATTGAGAATACGATAGTATAGTATTATCTGCTCAGCTCGTTGTACATTACACGTGGCAAGCGCACATTTGTGAATATAAAATACACTTCGGGCTCTAGGAGCTGGTCAGCGCAGCGTCCATGTGGCAAGAGTTTTGGCCTTCACAAACCATACGCGGTGATCTGTTACGAAGGCGTATGGAAATCTCTACACAAGCTGTGGATCCCTGCATTGCAAACGCTAGTTGGTCGACCCGACAATATCTTGCCATCTTCCAAAAGCTTCCGACTCCAACGAACGCAGACGGCGTTGCCGCTGTCATTCGGGATGTCGGTAGCCATCATGCAACGTATGATTATGTAGGCGAGACATAGCAAACGTGCCGTCTCGCGACAAGGTTTACAAGCATTTCTGTGCGCTTCCGGACATAGTTAATCCACAAGACAACGATCGCGGCCTAATTACACGACTCACCATCCACAATCCCGCCCGCAACTTCGCCACAGCCAAGACCGTTCTCGACGTAGACAAGTTGGAGGCGCAGGTATTTTCACTTGTCGCGCTCTTTCTAGTTGCAAACACAAGCGCAAGGCATTCGGCGAGGGGCGATAAACTCAAAGCACAGGCGTTGGCCCGGCTTGCTTGGCATCCTGCGTGATGTTGGCGCGACCTCGACATCAACTAGCGCGACGCAGCTCCCGTATACCCACCTCTCCTCGCCAGCGGCTCTTCGCTAGACCGATGCTTGACATGCGATTCACAAACTGCGGAGGTCTGGAGAGCTTGAGCCTGGAATTCGCGAAACCGCCAGAGGTTGTGTAGGTAGGTCCGCGCTTCCCCGGGCTCCGGGGCCACGGGCGACCTGGGAACAAGCTGGCTCAGTTGTTCCCGCTATCCAAGTTCTTTCGCAGGTATATCTGCCCTGGAAAACTAGACAAAGAGACTTGAGAGTAGTATAGGCCCGTGTTCTAGTAGTGTACATCCCCAGACTTGGAGGACAGGGCTGCGTCTGGGGAAGGCGCGATGTTGTCAAAGGCAGTGGGCTGGAAACGAAGGCCAAGGATGCTCCATGGGCAGACATCAGTATTCAGACAGGCGAATATCGCGTGACGTCACATATCAGCGTCGCGTCTGTCACTCATCGTCACAGAATCTAGGTCGTCACGCCCGCACCCGTAGTGTCGCGTACAAGCGCGCTTCCGTCTTTCATCCCCTTGCTCATCATACAGCCGCACCATCTTTACCTCTAAATTATCCTCGATATACGATGATTCATTTTAAACCCGCTGAAGCTCGAAGCTACATGTCATGGGGCTAGTCCCGGCTTCCACAGCGACGTTCCCCACATGACTACATTTGCACAAGTCTACGCGACATACTAACGCGGGACGATGCACTGCAGGTTCCCCTCGACCCGCTGCTAGTCCTCGACGATCCAATAATCTGGTATCCAAGGTTTGGGCGCCCATCTGCAGCGTGCGAAGACATCAGACCGATGGCGCTGGAACTATCCTTCACAACGTGCGCGTCCCTGGCACGGTTTGTGCCGTCATCTCCACTCTACAAACTTGTGTCTTATATTCTCTCGTATTCCACATGTTTCGCTGGTTTCGTCCGCCATCTGCTCCAGACGAGATCTATGCGTCCAGCCTTCAGACGCTTCACCTGGGCCACGCCCTTTGGTTCCCCGAGCCGCACGAGTCGGGAGAGCCTCAAATCGGCGATGTGGGCTTCATTAGCGAGGGCGCTTTCATCAGGCTGTTCAACCTCGACACCTCTGTTCCCGAGAAAGAAGTCAAATTCTGGGACCCGCCATACAAGATCACCGAGCCCGTGCATCCAGACGTATTCAAGATCGATCGTAGACATCGGCAGCTCCTCCCAGGCAACTATCGCAGCCATGGAGTGGAGAGCAAGGAGATGCATGGCTCGGCGGACATGTGAGTGCGCTAACCAATCCGACGAACGCACTCCTGCTGATAGTTCGCAGAACGGCTGGTCCCAACGTATCTGCAACTCTCGAAGCCAGCTACGCATGCAAGGCAGCGCAGGGCGCGGTTCTCGTCCTCAAGAGCGAAGCGCATGCCGAAAAGATATTCGAGGATCGTCGGCTAACGAATTACATCCTCCAGAACCACGACAAGTGGTGCGGATATGTCAGGGACGACCTCTTCAAGAATGTAAGCCCGGAAGACATCGTCGTAGTCAGCGGATGGGTCAAGACTGGAGCGGACTGGGCGGCGGTCGCCTTCGGCAACACGAGTACAACCTCCAGTGCTTCGGTGGAAGGTCGTGCTGGCGGCGTCGCCGGGGTCGGAGTTGGCGGATCACACTCGAAGTCCGTTACGGGTCCGAGGGTGGAGCGACAGGGTCAGAACTTCTTGACGAAATCCTCTTCCGCTGAGGCGAAGCGAGACCAGTCCGTCTTCGTGAAGCGACTGATGATACGAAAGCGATTAGGGGTTTTGCGGAAGGTCGTCGCGGGGGCGGGCTATGATCGACTGCCAGGCCCTGGAGATGGACAAGGTGCTTTGGGAGCAACAGGGGTCACGGAGGAGGTGGGGGAGGACGAGGGTGAAGCAGATATCTCGGGACTTAGGAGCGAGGTGTGTATTTCATTGCCATGTACTGTGGGATACACAAGCTGACAAGACGCCAGGGCAGAGTCTCAGATCCGTTGGACATTCTCCTAGACTATATCCTGGAGGTGAGCATGTCCAGCAGTTTCGTTTACCATACTGACCAGTCAGCGGGTTAATGCAGACTTCCGACGTTGAGGTTGCTATTGCAAGCGATGACGACGTTGAGAGCATCATTGTTCGTGTCGTCATTAATATCTTGAAGCAAGTACAAGCACTTACTTCTACACAGGGTGGCAAGCTTGTTGCCGATTTCGCAAGCTATCTTCGTCGAATGCAACCTCCAGTCGAGATCGACGGCACGCGTGAGTATCTCATCTGCCAGCTGTAGCGGCCTCTGATGATCACGCGTAGTCGGATCGCTTTGTATGGAAGATGTGATCTCGCATGAACGAGAACGTACCTTCGCGCGTCGCACCATCACAGGGCCCGACCAGGCGGAGTGGCCAAATATCGCCCTCGATGTCGCTGGTCGCTTGCGCGATCGGCGGGCCTTCATTGGCCCCACGGTAGACGAGGCCCAACCTGTGAAGCTGAAGTACCTTGAGTTCATCGATACTCGCAACAACGACATCCGTTTCATCCCAGAGTTTACTCTGTCAGCCGATAGCAAACTGCTGGCGGCATCGTTCTGGACTAACGATGTCCTTATATGGCGCCTATCGGATGGTTTACTCGTTCAGCGTCTCCACCATCAGGGTCATACAGACGTAATCACTTCCCTGGCATTTTCTCCGAACGATCATATCCTCGTCTCCGGGTCGATGGACAGGGCCGCGATTGTCTGGGATATTCGACGTGGCTGTGCACTTCTGCGTCTCGAAGGACATGACCGATCTGTGAACAAAATTGCATACGCCCCTCACGGTGCACTCATCGCCACCGCTTCCCGCGACGACAGATCCGTGAAGGTTTGGGATGCATCAACAGGAGCATGCCTGCAGTCCTTCAGTGTTGACAATGGCATTCACGAGCTAGCCTTTTCCCCGGACTGCTCTCGTTTCTACGTCAAGTTATCCGACTCCTGTTCTATCTATGATACCAGGAGCCACACTCACATTGACGATTTTGACGCGATCTCCTGGGCGATGTCGCGCCAAGGTGACCGCATCGTCACCACCACCAAAACAGACAAGGTTCGAGTGACAGTTCGGAGCGCGACGACTGATCAAGAGCTCCTCGCGATCGACGAAGGACGAGTGCTGTTAGAGGACCCTCTCGCGTTCTCCCCAGACAGCGTCGAGGTGTTGGCGATTTGCGACACAGACAGAACAGCCACCACGTACGATTCGCGGACGGGCCAACTGCGTCATACCTTCAAGTTGTCAAGCGTACCGCAATGTGCGATTTACTCCCCGGATGGGTACCACGTCGTCTTCGTTGATAAAGCTGGAGGTGTAGAAGTGCATAACGCGAAGTCTGGGACATTCATTGCGAAGGTTGAAGGATACGAGGGCGTAAAAAAATATGTTATCGCTCAAATTTTCCCTGATAGTCAGACCCTCCTGTTGCGTACTGATAACGGACAACGGCTTCATTTGTATAACATTGAAGATCTATTGCGAATACGATAGTATAGTATTGTCTGCTCAGCTCGTTGTATATTACACGTAGCAAGCGCACGTTGGTGAATATAAAATACACTTCGGGCTCTAGGAGCTGGTAAGCGCAGCGTCGATGTGACAAGAGTTTTAGCCTTCAGCTTCATAGACCATACGCAGTGATCTGTTACATGACGGGAAGGCGCATGGAGATCTCTATGTAAGCTGGCCTGGCCAATCGGACGGTGAATCCCTGCAGTGCGAACGCTAATTGGTCAGCCTGACAATAACTTGCTATCTTCCAAAAGCTTTCGACTCCGACGAACGCAGGTAACGTTGCCACTGTCGTTCGGGACGTCGATCGCCATGATGCAACGTATGATTTCCTAGGCGAATTACATGACTCACCATCCACGATCCCACCCGGAACTTCGCGACAGCCAAGACCATTCTTGACGTAGACAGGTTGGAGGCACAGGCGTTTTCGCTCAAAATCGGAGCCCCACAAGGCATGCGCTTGTTGGGACTGGGTCTGGACGCGTCGCTATTGTCCGTCTTCTGAGACGCAGTCTCAATGATCCCCCCTGTAGACGGTGCCGTAGCAGACATATTCGAGTGAAGATGATCTGGGATCTGCGATTGGAGAGGCGCCCAGTCTGCTCTGAGGAGCAATGCAGACATCAAAATCAGTACGAATGCAGCAGCAAAGAGCATAGTCTCACCTTAGGACCGTGCCGGGCTTGGCCTGTCCCGTGCAGAGCGGCTTTAACCAGTGCATGAATTTTAACACATTATCGGCACCAGCGTATGCCAGCGCTGCAGGTCAGCCGCGCCAGCAGAATCAGATGCGCTCAATGCGCGGCCGGACCGGAGGGGGAAGAAGATTATGACGACAGAGATGTTGGCGGGAGCAAGAAGCGCTATGGATGGAATAATGCTGCGCAGAGTGGACATACGATTCCGGGAGGCGAGAACGGTTGGAGAAACCCGGCAGGGAGGGGCAAGGGGAGGAATGCAGATAAATTTCGCAGGCTGTCTAGGATGTAACAAACCTGTGTATTATCGACAACTGCGTCAGAGAGCATAGCAGAGTGGTCATTCATGAACTTGGCGGTGGCTTGGCGCATAATGGTCTGATCTTTGGAGTTAAGGTAAAGATATCTGCCACAAAGGACGCAGGCCTGTTCAGAGACGCGACAGCGCCCATAATCGAACGCTTTGTCCCTCCGCGCGGGATGCTACCGAAGCTGTCGCGGCAGTGCTGGCCACTGGTGAAGCATGAAACTAGCTTGTTGCCTGTGCTCTTCCTCAAGCTAAACCTCGATCACTATGCAAGTACATTAGCGACCTCTCTGTGTGCAAGTGCGAGCAAATACCTCTGTAAATATAGCTAGGTACGGCTCGTATCGCACTCTTCCCTAAGGCGTCCTCTCCTGATGTGCAGCTGTATTGGCCTAGCTTGCCGCCGATGCTGCGGAGTCGAATGCTGATAAGAAACACGCGCGGTAAACTGATGAGCAGAACTCACTCGCAACAGGGTGCTGAGGCTCTCCAAAAGCAACAGAGGTAGTGCTTCGCTTTAGTCGCTGCGATATTGAAATTGGCTATTTTCGCGCTCTCATTACACTTGGCAGCACAGTCCTACAGTGGGATATAAGGATCAGTACTTCAGTTCCTGGACATGACATGTCAGCCTGAGAGTGAGTCGAGTATAATCTTCAGCGAAGATGCTTTCCTGCGCGAAGTCACTACCAGAAGAATCCGGGACGGTGCAGTATCTGACTGCGTGTATAGCATTGAATCGCGCTGCTGAGAGTGAATATACGGCCAAGCAATCCATGACACGAATGACCACCAGCAGAGCTGGTGTCAGACGTGCAGGTACAGTTGCAAACGTCAGGCCGCGGGGTCACAGGCTGGTTCGGTTCGCGTGATTTGATCGGCATTTGCCGCTTTGGCGCCGAGCGTAACTTCCAGGTTTCGCGTCACAGATGAAGTTCGAACTTGGTCCTGCTTACGACGCGACGTATCGTTCCAATGACCCGACTACTGACAGCAGACCTTCGCCCGATTATTCTGTCTTTTCCTGGAGTGTGCCATGTCCTGTTCGGGTTTTCGTCCGGACTCACGTTGGTAGACTGCTTGCCTCTGTTTTCTTGGCACCACCACAGCTTCACAGACACCAAGCACGATACTACTGGATTGCTACCACCGTGCAACGCTCGAGACAATGTACTGCTTGGGCCTGTCTTCTCGATGGCGGGCTCGGCAACTGGTGTCTCCTACCGCGAATTCTTGGCGCGCAGTCCTCGACCAGCAAACTTGCTAAGAGTCAGGCGAGCATCCCACAGAGGACCAAACTACGGCCCCTCGTTTTATTGCGCGAGGGACTCACAGTCTCACCGCGTCAAGCCTGGGGACCTCATCCATGCCAGCAATATTGTCCCCGGTTGGGCTCTCGCGATATCCGCCCCGTCCCACCACGGGCTGGAGCGTGTTGCGGCATGTTTGGACCAGCGGCGGCGTGGATTCGAGGTCACACCATTCACAAACGAACCCTGGCATGACCGGTGACGAACCGGTGCAACTTTAATGCAGTATATGCTCGGCGCAGCGTTAGATGAGGTGCCTCAGTGGAGACGAAGTCGTACCGAGGAGCTGGCAAGATGATAGGTGTAACAAAGCTTGCGGGAATAGGCCAGCTATGCGAGTATTGGATCGTAACGCTCTGCGACGATTGCTAATGTGTTGATTCCTTAGGGAGTGTTTGGTCACACGCAAGGCATCTCTTGAGACTGCATACTCGAAGTACAGTTATTGGACAAGCGTCGTCACCCCACTGATGTCGACCACCTTGTATCACAGTCCTCTGGTGCCGCGAATGCCCTGGTGGCGCAGGACAGGGTAACTGGAAGTTTTGTTGTACGTGACGCAGTACACTTGAGAGCGCGAATGCTCACTAGCCTTCAAGGCAAAATTCGGATGTTTGACTTCCGCGGCCTATGCTCGTCGAGCACAACCGCCAGTCAATGCCAATGACACGCGCGAGTCTCGTGTCATTCGATGTCTTAGCGTGATCATGCCGTTCCGCAGCTGCACCCGTGAGCTCTGCTTCTATGAGATTACGCTTCCTTGCCTTTGCACATCGAAACGTCGCGGCGCCCAACCTGGGGAAGCAACCAGATGCCTGCTTCATGACACCGGGAGCCGAGAAGCTGAACAAACCTTTGTCGACACCGCGAACGCTGAGTCTTACCTCCCTGAAGAACAAACACCTTGTGGCCAGGAGCCTCCTGGAACTCTCCACGCGAAGAGACCTCGAGTGGCACGTATGCAGACTATACAAATACGACAAGTGGATTGGAGGTAGCTGGTTCAATGATACGTTAACAGTGCTGAATTTTTTCGGAGACTTGTCGTAACGTTGTTAAACCGAGTTCAAATTTACCTTGTTCTTTCAGCGAAGGCGTCGAACCTGCTGGGTGGCTGCTTACGCTGGCCTGTGGTCGGTACCCGGGGCTTGCCAGACGACCGCCGCCATGCTCGTACATTCTGATCTACAGTAGGTAGCACTGCCGACTGATCCCACGACAATATGCAGACTGAACTTCGAGCCGGCGCGCCCGCCCGTTCGGTAGCAACAACGCAACGCAACGCATCAGACACCACAAAGCACAGGCTACTCTTTTGGAGTATGCCTGCTTTCCTCTAACGACTATCGCATAAGACGTATATATTCCGCGTTGGTCTTGCGTATCACTGGCGTGGAAGCAGCATTCGTGCGAGGCTAATGCGATGACGGCTCGACATTCATACATATTCAATATTCTTTGGCCCGTATTCATCACAAATCGGGACTGGGGCCGGGAGCCGACTTTCGACACGCTTGCTTTTCCGAGGCTTGGGCGTTTGCTTGTCTTCCTCGCGCGAAGCTATCAGGCTAATGGCGCCGGAATTGTCCTCATTATTGATCCACGGCGCGCGTGCGCCAGCTGGTTTCATAGCCACCTCCACTTCCCCGACTTGCCTTACACCGCTCTTCTTACTCTAAATGTTTCGCTGGTTTCGTGCGCCATCTGCTCCAGACGAAATTTACTCATCCAGCCTTAAGAACCTTCACCTCGGCCACGCCTTGTGGTACCCCGAGCCTCATGAGTCAGGCGAGCCGCAGATCGGCGACGTGGGGTTCATTCACGAGGGCGCTTTCATACGGCTGTTCAGCCTCGACACCTCTGCTCTCGAAAAGAAAGTCAAGTTCTGGCCGAAGTTGTTCGAGGTCACAGAGCCGTTGCCTCCGGACGTGCTGCAGCTTGATCGCAGGCGGAGTCCACTCGTTCCTGGCCACTATTGCAGCCATGGTGTAGAGAGCAAGGAGATGTATCCCTCGCTAGATGTGTAAGTCTACTGGCTCTGACGACAAGAATATTTGCGCTGACAATTCGCAGAACTGCTGGTATAAACGTATCCGCGACCCTGAGTGCCCATTACACGTGCAGGGCAGCACAGGGCGCGGTTCTCGTCCTCAAGAGCGAAGCGCACGCCGAGAAGATACTCGAGAATCGACTACTGAAGAAGTACATTGTTCGACACCACGACAGGTGGTACTCGTACGTCAAAAACGAGCTCTTCCGGGATATCAAGCAGGAGATTGTTGTAGTAAGCGGGTGGGTCAAGACCGAAGCGGATTGGGCGGCGGTCGCGTTCGGCAACACGAGCACGACCTCCGGTGCCTCAGCGGAAGGCCATGCTGGCGGCATTGCCGGGGCCACAGTCGGTGGGTCGCATTCGAGGTCCGTGACGGGTCCGAGGATGGAGCGGTAGGGTCAGAACCACCTCAAGAAACCGTCTGATCCCCCTCCTGACGAGGCGAAGAGGGACCAGTGTGTCTTGGTCAAGCGCTACAAAATACGAAAGAGGCTTGGAATCCTAAAGAAGGTTGTCGCGGGCGCAGGCTATGGCCAACTGCCAGGCCCGGGAGAGGGACAAGGTACTCCAGGAATAGGAGTTGCAGTGCGGGATGATGAGGGCGAGGACATAGTAGACATACGGGGGCCTGAGAGCGAGGTACGTTTTTATTACCGCGTTTCACTGGGCGCACAAGCTGACGAGATACAAGGGCAAAATCTCAGGTCCACTGGACGTTCTGTTGGACTATATTTTAGAGGTACACCTACCTAACAGCTCCGTTCATCGTAATAACCGGTCGGTCCTTTACTGCAGACTTCCAACGTGGAGGTGGCTATTGCAAGCGATGACGACGTTGAGAGCATCATTGTACGTTTCGTCATGATTATCTTAGAAGGACAAATATTCATTTCCGCACAGGGTGGCAATTTGGTGATCGACTTTGCGAGCTATCTCCGTCAAGCCCAGCCTCCGGTCGAGGTAGACAGCGCGTGTGAGTTTCTCGCTGCCTGGTGCCAACGGTAGCGGTCTCTAACGATCGTATGCAGTCGGAATGCTTTGTATGGAAGACGTGATCTCTCATGAGCGAGAACAGGCCTTCGCGCATCGTACGTTCACCGTTTTCGACCTGGTAGAATGGCCGAATATCACCCTCGATGTTGCTGGTCGTTTGTGCAATCAGCGTGCCTTCATTGGCCCCACGGAAGACGAGGCCCAAACTGTGAAATCGAAGTGCCCTGAGTTCATCGATACTCGAGACGAATTAATCTCGTCTTCTCCCTCTGTTTTCCCCGTCACCGTCAGCCAACGACAACCTTTTGGCGGCATCGTTCTACACTAATGACGTCCTCGTGTGGAGAGTATCGGACGGGTTATTGGTTCAGTGCCTACGCCACCAGGAACATTCCATGTCACATACAGACCTAATTTGGTCCCTGGCTTTGTCCCCAAACTGCGATACCCTCGTCTCAGGGTCCCACGACAATACCGCGACTATCTGGGATATACGACGTGGTTGTGCACTTCAACGCCTCAAAGGACATAGCGGAATCGTGAACATAATCGCATATGCCCCTCATGGCGCGCTCATCGCCACACGATAAATCTGTCAGACTCTGGGACGCATCAACTGGAGCATGCCTGCAGTCTCTCAGTATTGACAAGGACAAGGGCGTGGACGAGCTAGCCTTCTCTCCGGACGGTTCACGCTTCTACATCAAACTATTCTACTCCTGTTCTATCTATGATACGGAGACCTACACGCACATTGAAGATGTTGACGCGGTTTCCTGGGCGATGTCGCGCCAAGGTGACCGCATCGTCACGACCACCGAAACGGACAAGGCTCGAGTCAAAGTTTGGAACGCGACGACTGGCCAAGAACTCCTTGCGATCAACGAAGGACAAACGCAGCCAGGCCTCGTAACATTCTCGCCAGACGGGGGCGAAGTTCTGTTGACTTGTGAGGCAAACGAAACGGTCAGTATTTACGACTCGTGGACGGGCCAACTGCGTCGCACCCTCAGGCCATCGAACATACCACGTTTTGTGATGTATTCTCCGGATGGGAAGCATGTTGTCTTCGTCGATGAACATAAAGGTGTTGAAGTATATGGCGGGAAGTCGGGAGCGTTCGTTGGGAAGGTTGAAGGATACGGCGACAACGCGAAATGTCATGCGGCTCAGCTTTTACCTGACGGCCAGACCCTTCTGTTGCATCATAGTATTGGCGGGCCTAGGGGCGACGACAGACATGTTCATTTGTATAACATTCGAGATCTAGTGCGGATACGGTAGCACACTATCACTTGCATAGCTCGTTGTATCATGTTACTTGTAGCAAGCGGGCATGGGTGAAGACGATAAACTTTTTATCTCGGATATCGGTCGAGACAATAACCGGGCGGAGGGCATTTCAAGGTTCACAGGCTGTGCGTAGTGATCTGTCGCATGACAGGCAGGCGTATTGAGATATTCACGTAAGCCGAAGTGGCCAGCCAAATGATGGATCCCTGTGATGCAAACATCGGTGGGTATGCCCAGCAACATCCTGTATCTTCCGGCAGCTTTCGACCTAAGCGGACGTCGGCGACCCCGGTTGCCTCTTTCAACTGCAGAGGCAGAATAGTCGCTCGAAACTTTTCCTGTGCACAGCACTGCGACAAAGCTTACGCCCACTAGCGGATCCGTTCCCGACATGGCGCAACTGCAGGCGCAGGTACCCTCGTTTGACATGTAGGGCCTGTGAGGTTTGCGCTCATCTTGATCTGCGTACGAGCGCATCGTCTCCGTATCTCCCGAGCAGCAGTCCTTACGAGCCTGCCTGTAGCCGGTTTGGTGGCCAACAGTGAGCAATGCGGCAAGGGAAGCGCGCTTGGTCGGTGCTGAGAAACGAAGCGGAAATCAACTTCTGGGACGTGCGCGAGAGAAAAAGAATGAGATTATACCTAAGACTGTCCTCAGTCCAGTATGCTATAGGCCCTCGTTCAGACGACGCAGATTGCACTGGCGAAGAGGGGCCATACGCACAGCGTATAACGGCACTGGAGAGTGACTCGGAGACGGCGGCGGAAATGGTGATGAGAGCCGTATAGGCAGCCATCAGTCCCACGCATCGGACATAAGGAAGATGCCAGTGCTGTGCAGAGGGAACATACCGATCCGGACGAACGAGAGGTGCAGCGGGACGAGTAAGTTCATCGAGCTGTAGTTAAGAGCTGATCTGCGTATATAGAATCCTACTAGACGAGGCTGCAGAACGTCACGTTCTGAGCTCACGTTCGCTCACGTTAACTCACGTGCATATGGGCGCTTATGGAACTTACCATCATCGACGTCCACCGGAGGCTGCATTCGACGGAGGTAACTTGCGAAATCGACCACTATTTGGCCTCCCTGTGCGCGAATAAGCCTTTGATCTCTAACTGGATAATTTACACGGTACCTACAGCGGTGGTATCAACGTCGTCACCGCTTGCAATAGCAGTCTCGATATCGGTGGTCTGTTGTCACAAATCTCATGCTCAGCGTGGTGGTGCTAATAATCGAGCACTCGAGCAGAAGTACCTCCAGTATGTAATTGAGAAGGATGTCGAGTGGATCAGAAATCTCGCCCTGATATTTTGTAAGCATGCATTGAGGCTAGTGCGGCACAACATAGCACGTACCTCGCCTTCTAGTATCGGGATGTCCGATTCGTCAAGGTCCCCCTCCTGCGCCATGGCCCCTTCCCTCCCGATATACCCCTGGCGTCTCTTCGATCTGGAAGACCATGGTAGCCTGCGCCCGCGACGATCTTCGTCAAAATTCCAAGCCGCTTTCGCATCTCGTAGCGCCTCACAAAGACGCACTGATCTCTTTCGGCATCTACAAGGCGACGGCCAGACGCGTGCGCCGAGAAGTTGTCACCCTGTCGTTGCATCGTCGGGCCGGTCATGGTGCTCGCGTGTGACACGCCCATGTCAGTCCCCGGAACGCCGCCGGCGCGGCCTCTGACAGAGATGGTAGAGCTCGTACTTGTGTTGCTGAAGACGACTGTGGCCGAGTCGGCCTCGGTCTTGCCCCAGCCACGGATTACGACGAGATTTTCCTGCGTGAGTCGATGCCCGAGGACGCCCGTGGCACAGGCGTACCATTTGCCGTGGTTCCGGGCGATGTACTTCTCCAGGATCTGATTCTCGAATAGCGTCTCGGCATACGTCTCGCTCTTCAGCGCGAGCACCGCACGCCCGGAGGCAAGGGCTGCCTGATCTCGAACGGAGGTTCCCAGAACGAGACTTCTCCTCAAGTGCAGAGGTATCCCAAGTTGAAGAGTGTGATGAACGCGCCTCTGAGTGCGAAGCCGACGTCTCCAATTTGTGACTCCCCCGGCCCGGCGTCTCATGCGGCTCTGGGTACCAAAGCGCGTGGCCTTCGTGAAGCGTCGCAAGACGTGAGAAATAGATTCCGTCAAGTGCAGAGGACGGGCGACGTAGGGTGAACATTAGCGGCGAGTGGGCGGATTTGGTGCAAGTGGGCGGGGCGTTGATGGCGATGTAGGACTAGCGTTGTTAGCCTGATGGTTTCGCACGACTCAAGTCGGTAACTAGCCAGTGTACCACATCTACTGTTCGCCATAGAATATAGGTGCAGATCGTATGACGAGTCGTAGATGTCTCGTGCTAAACTGTCGTTTGCAGCGAAAAGAGAGCAAAAATCATCAGCGCGTCGTGGCGCTTTGGTGCGCCTCAGTCACGTGATTTCAGACGGGCGCGCCTACCGTGACCTCGTCACGTCATGCCTAAGCTCAGCGTCCTTCAGCTACGTACTGCGGTATCAGAAATTCAGTGCTGATGCATTGATACGCTGACGAATACAGGAAGCCAGAGGACCTTTTTATCTTGCAATTTCCACGCTCCAAACTCCGAGGATCAGACATGGACGTCTGGACGCGCGAGGGCGCTGTCTTGATCACAGAGTTACGTGTCTCCAGCTAGCACACCCGAACACGTTCTTGACCATCTCTATCTGTTTCTCTCTTGTAAACCTCCTACGCCGGATGTGAAAGACCGCCAGCGCAGCCGGCGCCGGTCTGCACCGGAGATTCACTCGAGACGCGATCTTGTAGCAGCAGCAGCCCCTAGCGCTTGCCAACGACTGAGAGCCGGAGGCCTGCAGTCTACCATCTGGATCAGTCAGTTCGTTTCTTTTTGACGAGTGACGTTTGAGCTGACCTCCGAGAGCCATGGGTTCAATGACGCGGGCAGGTGCCCAGTAGACCTGTATCTTTCAATGCGACTTTCAGGCTGATTCATACCCTCTTCTGTACGACCGCCGTTCGCGTCTTGGATTTCTTCAAAATATCCGATTATGTCTACGTGAGAAGTCCGGTCGCGCGTCCGTTGTTCGGATCGCCCTACAACACGCTATCCGCTCGCCCTTACGGCAGATCGGCTTGGCACGCGCGCCCTTTCCGGAGCGTCTTCGACATCGACGCGCCCGCACACGCCGGTGTCTCGTCGTGCGGCTTGTTGGCGCTACTTACACCTGCGGCGCTCGTCAACACAGGCTGCGCGTTTTGGCTTGACGGCGTTCCGATGCGCGTTGTCAAGCGGTTTGTCGCGCCTCTCGCCGAACCTGGCGCGATGTTTAGGACATATCGGCTTTTCTTCACGCGCGGCTGGTGTTTGATGTCGTCCGCCCCCCCCCCCCCCCAGATCTGGATCCACATCGGACGGGGCTTCGCGCTCTAGGAAGCTGCAGGTCGAGGGTGTCAATCAGCACACCCGTCCGGCACTGCGGACTCAGCTGGTTGCGCAAAAGTACGTGAACGGGGTCACGTACTGTGTGCTTCCATGAATCTCTGGCGGACGTTTGCATATTCAGTACTCTGACGTCATATTCCCTGGTCGAGGAGTGTGTGGGGATTCAGCCAGTACGTCTTTCTGACTCCTGCCAGACAAGCTTCTCCCTTGTTCAGCAGTTTGTGAGATGCCTTCCATTGACAGCGGCGGCGGACATGCCATGCGTCTTTACTGAACTGGCTGCCACGGTCCCCTGACCGGCAGCCTCATTCGAGAATATCCTGCGCTGCGACGGCCTAGCGTGCAGTAGTTCAGCGGTCGCTGTGAAACATACGCCGGGTCCGGTCAGTGGATATCGTCGGCTGCAAAAGTCTTATGGGCGCCTGTATTTCATGGAATCGTGTCAGTACCCTGAATTCCTCCGGGTATAGAGATGCCAAGGGTCTCATAACGTTGTCCGAAGCTAGACCGCGATAGAATGTAGTCCGAGTTTTGCGGTCGTGGCAAGTCAGGAAGAGGGCTTTGGCCATCCCAGCTCATGTACGCACGTACCACCGTGACTATATGCGTACCATTTTGCGCAGAGGTGCGCTTACATAAACGCTTGGTGGCGTTTGATAGGGGCTAAGCTCGCGTGGCAGCTCCCCTCTTCTCCTCGACGACCAACCTGGTTGAGCTCTTGCCGTCTCCACTCGCTTTCCGGACACCGGATTGCGTTGCGTTGCGTCAAGCTTTCTGTGAATCGAGGTCCCGTGCAAGTCTCTTCGTGCCTCCCGTGACCTGTCATGCGGGGCAGCCCAGCCGCCGTGACAACCAGGCATGTTCACACAATGGTCGCCATATCGGCATATGGGCTGACTTGCCTTATCAAGATGCTGCTAGCTGTTTGGAGCAAGTCCCGTGTTGCGCGTCCGGCCGCGTGACTGCCAGGAGCTTGGAGCCATGTATACATGCTGTCAGAAGGTCGTGTGACGTGATAAATGTGAAGAATGGGCCCCTGGTGCGTACCATGCTTTCTGAGTGTCTTGTATACCCATCGGGTGCACACTCAGAATCATTCTCCTGTGCGGCGGACACGAAGACTGCAGATGCGTCCCACGGCGCTCGGGGCTCGTGCCGACATCCACATCGAAGACGCCGTCACAAGACCTGCAAAGGCAGCCACATGCAGGGACCCTGCGGAAAAGTGCTGTCTTCGACATCTCGGAATCGCGGCAGCGCCGCAGCTGGTCGCGCCCCGCGTGACGCGTACCGTTACGGCAAAGCTCGCCCAAAATGGCTAGGTGGGAACGGACACGACGTTCTGCACCGCATTCGACACTCTATCGGAGCCATCGAGGCATCTCTTCCCCACATCTTCGATGCCCAGCTTCTCGTGCGAGCCCTGGTTGAATGCGACAATGAACGCCATGAGGCACATTCCCAGGCTTCGCTCGTCTGGGAGCGGTCAGCCACCATCTGGGCAGCGCTGTGACTGCGACTGCCCCGGTACGCGCGTGATGCCGACCTGATCAGTCCATCTGTCACGTCTGTCTCATGTCGCGCGGCGTATATATATATATATAGACAGCCGTCCTCCTCCCCCTCGCCGATCCCGTGCCTTTCTGCCCCGCAACCCCGCACCACCACCATGCTCAACAGGACGCTCCCGTTCTACCTCGAGGACCGCACCGGCCAGCTCTCAGAGTCCGACTTTGACGACATGTACGACCGCGTCTTCCTCCGCCTCGCGCCGCCCCAGCCGGCCGCCGCGCCCCAGTTCTCCCGCTCCTTCTCCTCGAGCTCCGCGTCCAGCGCGCTCAGCTACGACAGCAGCGCGTCGTCGCCAGAGTCCGCTGCGGCGGCGGCGGCGCCCTCGGACCCGCGCACAGTCGCGATATACAACACGGGCCGGCGGTCGAGCACGCGCGAGTACCTCAGCGGCCGCCGCACGTCGCGCTCGCTCCCGCGCCCGGCTGTCGTGCTCGAGTTCGGCCGGCACGGCGCGCTCGGGGCTGTCGTGTTCGATCTCGCGGGGAAGGGCCCGGAGAGGAAGGTGCAGATGGGCCAGTGGCTGCGCAAGACGGGCATGTTCTCGGGGTGCGTGTGTCGTGTCCGCGCGCTCGTCGGACTCGGGCTGATGGCGCGTGTCGCTGCTAGGTCGCTCTCGAGGAAGTTTGTCGCCTCGGACGGGCACGAATATAGGTGGATACGTCGACCGAGTGATGGTACAGAGTGGATGGTACGTCGCCTCTTGGTCCTCGCGTGCACAGCGTCGTCCTGACGAACCGCAGCTCGTCACGGCGCCCACCTCGCTCAACGTCCCGTCCTCTCCCCTGTCGTCCTCTCCCACATCATCGCTCCTTTCCTCTTCACCGCTCTCCTCGTCACCACTCTCCTCCTCGCCATCCTCGGTGTCGTCCATGCACGAGCAGCGCGACGCCGTCGTCGCGTCGTACACGCTCAAGCCGCCCTCGAAGCCCGCATACAACACGTCCGGCAACGTGCTCATGATCGGCGAGGCGTGGGGCGGGATCGCTGTCGGTTCGTATTCCGGGTTCTCGTCGTGCTGGCGCGCTGTTGTTGAGCTGACCCACGGACGCCCTGCACAGAGATCCTCGCGAGCCTCGTCGTCATGCGGCACATCGCTGCGCACGGGCTGTGAGGCCCCGGTGTGCGCGGACATACCGCGTCCTACGGGCTTCTCGGCCGGACTTCGTCTCTGTATTGTTTTACTTCATCATTCGCGCTTCGCGGCTTTCGTTTCTTGACGTTGACTCCTCTACTCATATTTGCATGCTCCTCGGACACTCATCCACACTTTTTGGCTCCTCGCATCTCGCATCCACGCTCGCACTTGTACCACTAGCACACTTTTTTTTTTCCCATCGCACTCTCCACGCACCGTGCCCCCCCCCCCCCGGCATATACGCACCTAATCACATAGCACACGACGTTCACAGCCAATTGCGCAATCATCACCATTTCACAGCCTGTTCTCATAAACGTACGATCCCAAAGCAACCCCGCGCAGTCTGGCCATCGGCGTCCGGGCTCGTACATCCGTCCGACTGACAATCGCTGAGCGCCCCGAAGCGCGCTCCAAGCGCCAGTATTTCGCGTCGAGCGCCCGTGCCCCGGCACTGATCGCCGTTCGGGGCGTGCGCAGCGTCTTTCGACAGCGTACGGACGCGCGTCGTAGGCGAGCGCGGTCACGGCGGCGACGCGCGCCGCCAGGGGACCGGGGCGTCGTTCTTGCTGTAACTTATCGGGAACGAAGGAGCCCGGACGCTGGCCCGGAACTCTTCCCAATTCTCTACTGGATGGAACTGCTTTTGCGTGCAAGAGTGAAAGGCTGGGTACGCCGAATGATGGCTGGCCGGCCAGTTTTTCGGAGGTTTGTAAGGGCCCGCTGTGTGCCACAGACCTGAGATTTCTCAGCCCGTCTGTGATGCATGCATACCGGCAGGCTACTCTGTGACCTTGCGACAGAGACTTTGGAAGCACAACATCTGCGTTCGTTGCGCCTACTAACCTTGGGGCCTTCCCTCGTCGCATTTCTCCACAACAGCAATGTTTCCGTATTATTGATTATAAGAAGTTAGAATAGTCAGACATCGCCACACTATATGTATGCTATCGTAATCGCAACACATCCTGGATATAAAGCAGCCGGAGCCGGCCCGAACGAGGGGTGCACGACCAGAGTCCGACTGTCAGGCAAGAACCGCAGCTTGCAGACGTCTCCAAGCGCCTCGAAGCCTGCGAGGAACGCCCCCGACGCCGCATCAAACACCTGCACCGCCCCGCTCGCCCCGCACAGCGCGACGCTGTCGCCGTTCGGGGCGTATGCTGCGCGGCATGGCGTCTCGGACAGCCTGTACACGCGCCGCAGCACGCCGGTACGCGCGTCGTAGGCGAGCGCGGTCCTGTCGGCGGCGCATGCCACCAGGACTTCCGTCCCGTCTGGGGAGAGCGCGACAGGGCCCGACGGTGCATTCGGGTGGGCGATGCTGTGGAGCTCCTTGCCGGTGACTGAACTCCAAACTTTCACTTCGCGTGCCCCGGCAGTGATGATGCGATCGCCGCAGAGCGACCACTGGACTTGAAGCTATCTCTTCTCGTCATGCCGCAACGTAGCGAGACGTGCGTTCGCTTGGACATCATTGATGAGACACGAGGCGGACGACGCGACGCAGAGGCGCGCGTTGTCCGGGGAAAAGGCGAGTTCGGATATGACGGCGTCAACGTCGGCCGCGAAGGAGTGCAAGCACGTTCCAGTTTGGACGTCCCAAATCTTCACAGACCCGTCGTCCTCGAACGCGGTGGCGACGAGCGCGCCATGCGGGGCATACGCCACCGCGCCGACCGGCGCGCGATGTCCGCGCAGACGCAACAGCGCTCGCCCGCTCCGCACGTCCCACACGATCGCCGTCGTGTCGCACGACCCCAAGACGAGCGTGCGGCCGTCGGGCGCGACGGCGATGGCGGACACGATGTGCGCGCAGCCCTGGTCGCTCAGGCGCTGCACGAGCAGGCCGTCGGGCAGGCGCCACACGAGCACCTCGGTGTTCCCGAACGACGCGGCGAGGAGCGTGCCGTCGGGCGACAGGACGCAGTGCTCGCATTCGCGCCGGGGGTCGCGCGCGTCGGAGAGGACGAGCTGCTTCAGCTTTGCGTGCGCGCGCGGACGTGTCCGCGGCGTCGATGGAGACGCACGCGTCCACCAGCTCCCCGGCACTGTCGAGGGTTATGTGCAGCCAGTCCGCCACGTCGGATGGGGTGATTTTGCGGCGGGCAAATGTACTGGCAAGCTCGTGGGAGATAACGTCTTCCATGCACAGAAATCCGACTGGGCGAGTGGTCGTCATGAGGCTGCGCTGTGTTATCTCCAGAAAATCTAATGACTCACACGTGCCATCAACCTGCACTGGAGGCTGTACTTGGCGGAGATAACTTGCAAAATCGACCACTCGATTTCCAGCCTGCGAGAAAATGAGTGTTTGCGCTCTGGAATAACATTTATGAGGAAGCGTACAACAATGCTCTCAACGTCGTCGTCACAGGCGATGACGACTTCAGCACTAGACGCCTGCAACAACAAGTTCACGACTTAACGTGGTCAATTGGATGACTGAGTAGGCTCACCTCTAGCATGTAGTCCAAAAGGACGTCCAGTGGATCATAAATCTCGCCCTAGCACTTCCATCAGTTTCTGCACCTCGCGATACATGATATCGAAACACATACATTACACTCAAGATCCAGTACGTTCACCTCTTCAATGCTCTCGTCCTCCTGCGCTAAGACTGTTTCCGCTCCCGAGGCACTCCTGGCGCCTTCTGAATCGGGAAGAGAGTGGTAGCCCGCGCCTGCGACCACTTTATTTGGAAATATCGCTCGTTTTCGCGTCTTGTGACATTTCACGAAGACCGACTGATCTCTCTTTGCCTCCACCAGCCGGCGTCCGGGCACGCTCGTCAGGTAGTCCTCGCCGTGTCGCTGCATCACCGGTCCCGACTCGGCGCTCGTGTGCATCCCGTGCAGATGGAGCCCCGCCAAGGGTCCGAAACGACGCGCTCGTGCTCGTGCTCGTGTTGCTGAAGGCCGCCGCCGCCCAGTCCGCGGAGGTCTTGACCCAACCGCTGACCATGACGAGGTCTCCACACCGGACTAGACTCCCGAGGTCGCGCGTCGCGTACGCGTACCAGCTGTCGAAGTTCCGGGCGACGTACTGCTTCAGGGCCTGGTTCTCGAATATCGTCTCGGCGCGCGCCTCGCTCCTCAGTGCAAGCACTGCGCCTTGCGCAGCCTTGCAGGTGTATTCGGCGCTCAGGGTGACAAACGCGTTGGCACC
The DNA here is from genome assembly GCF_000300595.1 of Phanerochaete carnosa HHB-10118-sp. Lineage (NCBI taxonomy): Eukaryota > Fungi > Basidiomycota > Agaricomycetes > Polyporales > Phanerochaetaceae > Phanerochaete > Phanerochaete carnosa. Next base: position 358,600 of record NW_006767629.1, read on the forward strand.
AGCCGTCCTGCGATAATATCGACGTAATTTTCTCTCCCAAAAAATTAAGTACGCTTACAGATCTGCTGGGGCGCGCGGCTCCTTTCTCTCGGCACCATGGATGCGATAATGATCTGGTGCGAGCGGGCGGCGCCTGCGGTCAATTCTGAGGAGCCCCGGAGGCAGCGGCTCTGTGATTTCGAACGGCGGCTCCCAAAACATGACAGCGTTCTCGGGCACAGAGACATTGAGATTGAACAGTCGGATGAACGCGCCTTCAAGGATGTAGCCCACGTCGCCGATCTGCGGCTCGCCCGACTCGTGCGGCTCCGGGTACCAGAGTGCGCGGCCTAGGTAGAGCGTCTTGAGACCGGATGAGTAGATCTTGTCTGGTGTAGATAGAGGACGAGACCAGCGGAATAGTCGCATAATATCTGAGATATACGTAAGACGAAAGGTGGGAAGCAGTCCGGGAGGGTGAGGGGACTGGGGAAGAAAGGTGCAAGGCCCCGGCTGGGACGCGTAAGCACTCTAAGTAGATTCCTGAGTTAGGACGTCATCAGTTTGATCATCTCGCGCGATGTAGCGGGCACCCAAACCCTGGGTCAGTGTCTTGCGAGACCATTTCTTCCTGTCTTCATGCCGTATGACAGCCCGGGAATGCGAATTTTGTCTTTGGCTGGAGCACTCGAGGCACTATTCATTTAATAGTGATGCTTATTTCATAATAAGGAGCCCCATCAGTGCGTCCAAATATTACGGATGAGTTACTTTAACACACACGGAAAGTAGCGGTTATGACAACAACACCACACAACCTCTGATGCGGTAACAGCGATACTATGATGGCAGTCATAATGCTGATACGGGGGCTTTGATACTGCGTACAGTTCCGAATAGAGTCGCTTACCGCCGCGCGATGGTGGCTGCCGGGGGTTCGTCGTCGTCGTCCGCGGTAAACTCGGCGATACCTCAAAAGGAGTACTCTGCATAATTGCCTCGTGGTGTTTGATGCGCCGCCAGTCACGTGGACGCGCGCCGATCTTCCATGTTACCGTGAGAATGATCCGCACCTCAGCCCATACACTCAAGCTCAGTCATCAACGTCTCAAACTTCGATGTTGCAGCTTCCTGCCCATAAAGTAAACCTTTTCACTATAACAACTCCCATTTCTATGCTGACCTGGCTGCGGTAGGTTGGAATCATTGGATCCAAGACGCACCGGCCGGATGCACTGGCATTCAGCCTGGCGGGGAGCGGCTCACTCCGTTGTATTAATTGTCGTCTTTTCCCACAACATAAAATTTCCCAAATTCGCACCGACGACGTACTCACGCTATGAAATATATGGATGAACCACTACAGTCAATAAAGGAGCGTACAGGATGGACAATCAGACAGACAAAGTGTAATGCGCTCGTCTCATTCCCACGAAGCTCCGCCGCGATACCTCGAGATCGGTGGTTATTTCATCAGCGTATCCGCAAGACGTTCCCGACATCCCACAAACATATCGCACCTGTCTCATCGGCTGTGAGAAGTCGTCGGTTATCCGGTAGAAATTGTATGACTGATGTATCTGTAGCGTTGGGGCCCCGAAACTCTGCCACAAACTTCATGGATCTGCCCATCCATACCCTGATCTTTCCTTCGCGATCCGCGGCGGCGAGCAAGTTGCCATCAGGTGAGAATGTTATTGCATTGATGCCGGTCTCCATGCTGGTCATACTTGATTGCGTCCCCGTAGAAGCATTTTGAACGATAGCAAAGGCGTCGTGCGAGGCGGTTGCGAGGCGGCGGCCATCCGGTGTGAACGCAGCGGAAGAGATGTGGTCATGATATTTATCGATCTTTACGAGCTTTTCGAAGCTGTGCGCGTCGTATATATGTCCAACGCGGTTGCCATCATTTACGAATAGACGGTCTCCCTTAGGGGAGAATGCGCAAAGGCAATCTTTGGCAGACCACAGGACGGCGAGTTGGATCACAGGGGAGCCTGGGTTATATACAACGACTGAGCTACTTGTCTGCGCGGCCAGCCGTGAGCCATCCGGGGAGAACTGAATATTCTGCACCGGAGAGTCATGATGGTAGTTCAAAGACGGTTCTCCACTTGAAGCGTTCCAGATCTTCATCAAACCATCTTCGGCGCCAGTTACAATGCGTGACCCATCGGGTGCGTATGCGATGGCATTGACGGGCTCGCTATGGCCCTCCAGACGTAGGAGTGGATCGCTGGACTTGACATCCCAAACCACGACGACGGCATCCAGCGCCCCAGAGATCTGCTTGCCATCGGGAGAGAATGCGAGAGCAAGAATCGTAGCAGCGGGGTCTGTCGCAATGCGTTGCACGTTAAAGCCGTCTGACAACCTCCAGATCATGATAACATCGCTGTCCCATGTAGATGCCAGCAATCGTCCGTCCTTGGAGATCGCGAACGCGTGCTCAGCGCTGTCTTCTCCCGACGGATTGCTGAACACAAGGTACGGCCACTTGTCCTGTCCCATCCTCGTTTCTGCGTGTGATGATAGGCGTGCGGTAGCTCCGTCCAGGCTGCCAGCTCCAGCCTGGGTAATACGCGGCCATTCGCCGAGATCCACGGAGGTGATGTGGCGTCGTTCAAATTGGCGAGCCATCTCTTTCGACAGTAAGCCAGGGATCGAGATCGTTCCACCTGTTATGAATATGAAAATCGTCAGCTCTGGGAGTATGTTCTTGCAGTGTACATCAGTACGCACACATGTCATGCACCTCAACTGGCGGCTGGACGTCACGGAGGTACGCTGCAAGATCCATTGGCCAAGCATTGCCCTAGTAATCAGGTAAGTCCGTTTGATTCGTGTTACGTTCGAGCGCAACTTACCCCTACAATATCCTCCAGGTCCTCATCCCGAGCAAGTGCAACATCCGCGTTCGATACCTGCAATATACAGTATCAGTCCTTGTAGGGAAGCCCGAAAACTTGAGGCGATCTCGCACCTCAAGGATATAGTCGAGCAGTATATCTAATGGATCGATGCCTTTCTGTCGGTACAATCAGTTGACCATACGAGACTAGCAGGTTTAGGTGCTCACCGCATTCATTATATGAATAGTCTGTTCGTCGAGATCATCTTCGTTTTCTGCGCTGCCTGCGACCGCGAGACCCTCTTGGGCACCCCACCCATCGCTCCCACTGGAGGACTTATCATACCCTGCGCCCGCCACGATCTTGCGCAGAATTATAAATCTTCTCTTGATCTTATACCGCCTGAGAAATAGGCACTGATCTCGTCTTAGATCTGTTAGAGGTGTACCCCGAGGCCTCGGATACATCGACCCTTGCCGGTGCACCCTGGGGCCCGACAGAATCCGGGAACGCGACCTGAAGAGCTCGAGGGAGGCGAATCTTCCCGCCTGCCCTTGCACAGACGCGTAGTGCTTCGTGCTGTAGCTGCTGAACGTGGTCGCTGCCCAGTCTGCAGAGCTCTTGGTCCAGCCGCTCACGAGCACGATGTCCTCTGGACGTATGTCCTGCCTGAGCACGTCGCGCACGTACGCGCACCAGTGCTCGTGCTGCCGCACCATGTGCTGCTTGATCCGGAGGTCGTCGAACACCGTCTCTTCGTGCGCCTGGCTTTGCAGGACCAGCAGCGCCCCCTGTGTTTCTTTGCATGTGTACCCGGCACTTAGTGAGGCGACAGCGTCGGAAAGGGCAGCACTGCGGCGGGTAAGCTCGGTCAAGGGCTCAGCTAGCTCTGCACTCACACCGATACGCTACCAGAGGTCTCTCTGCGATAAACTCCTCGGCTGCGATACTGATCGGGAGCTATTGGGGCGTGTCGTCTGTCGGCGCGGAATACCCCTTCAGGCAGCGTGTCTGTCGGCTCAAAGGGCGCGTCCCAGAAGGTAACCGCATAGTCTTCCTTTGACGTGTTGATGTTAAAAAGTCTTATAAATGCGCCTCGTGACACATAGCCTACGTCTCCGATCTGCGGTTCCCCTGTCTCGTGAGGCTCGGGATGCCATAGGGCGTATCCAAGCCCCAGGCAGAATAGACTGGAAGGGTACACAGTGTATGGGACGGGTGAGTCTTGAGAGCTCTCGGAACGAAATAGTTTGAACATGGCAGGGTTGGTGAGGAGATCAATAAGCCTTTGATACAAGAACAGAGTGATGGTGCATGAAACTGTAGACAGTACGCGACGGATTGATCGATGTTAGCTGGGTATGGGCGTCATTTGAGCAATTTTTCACACGATAAAAGACGCATTTCCAGTGCATTTTCAGCGGTAAAATGGCACCTTCTCAGAGGCGCAGATAAAACTGTTCGTTTCTCTATCTTACGAGCCCCTGGAAGCCGCCGCAAATTGTCTAACAGCACTTTGTAGTGGAACCTCGACCATGGCCGATACATGGTATCCCGAATGCCCTTTATCGTTGTTTCAAGTACAAAAGCGCGCTAAGTCCCACATTAATGCTAGCACTGCGTAACACTCCAGGCTTTATATTATGGGAAAGTGGAGTTACCATAGAGCTTGCACGCGGCGCCTCACGCAAAGACTTGTGCTCAATGAAGTACCTAGGCGTTCGAAAGCGTAATGGATTAATGGCCGTTTCAAGGCCTAATGGCTAATCCCTGTGATTTCTGCGCACAAATTGGCGAAAGAGTGGGATAGTACCTCTTTGGAGGCCGGCTGAGCAACCGGCGTATTGTCGGAATAGCGTTTCGGCATCTTCCGCACCAACCGGAGTTCGGCGCTTCGGGGCGAACCAACTCGTCTTTCGACCAACCCAGCAACAACGCGACTATCTGCAGACTGTGGACGTCGCAGCGCTACTTGAATGACTCTTCACCTTTCATAGACCTCCCCGGTCCACGCAACCGCGTTACCTCGAGCTCTCAGTACTTCAGCCCTCTTCGCGAAATTCCTCACGGATTGTGTCACCTGCGACTGTCCCTCGACCCTACTTTGGCCAATTAAACATACGCCATCCTGCATAGATACTATGTGTGGTCGGAGGGCTGTCTGAAGTACTCGATGAGTCTGACAGCTTGTTCGCGGCAGAACACGTTCGCTCAAGATCAGTACTTCACCACTGAAGTGTGTTCCGTGGTTAGGGCATGCTCGCTATATTCGCTACCTTGCAAACAGTGACCATAATCTGTGCTACGAGCGGTGGGATTCCGCGCATTTGTTGCCCATGTTTCTTTCGTCGTCCAAGGTTTGTGAATCTCATCTTCTCTGACGTTACATGCGACCAGATATAATGTTAGGCAACCTTCATGTCAATACACCCGCCTTCTCGAATCATTCAGCACGAAAGAGATGGATCGGCTCATTTCAACATCACCCTTTCCGCCTACGAGAATAATGATCACGATTTGTTTTCTCTACGTGATCGAGTCAACCTCTTGAGTGCTTCGATTGAGTTTCGAGCTGCGCGAGGTACAGTCTGCTGGTATGTTAAAACAGTACATTTAAAACCATCCGAGCAAGACATCGTTCAAACGCTTGACGAAGTACCTCGAAGGTCATATTAGAGATACGAATGGAAAGGTACCATTGCAACCCCAATCCGCTTGCTGAAAGCATTCCAAACATGCGCCGACTGCATCTGAGACCTCAACACAGGTGCGAAACTTCTGTGGACTGGATAAGGTACCTCAAGGACGTGCATGCGGCTTAATGGCTGACCATTCTGCACTCCCTTCGAAGCAGCTTAGCAGCTAACTCTTCGTGCGTTCGAGAGTCGCCTGCAGCATGGCCTCGGCCATGCAATAACCGGTTCATTGGACGACGGTAACCGAGGTTAACACCGGATAATGGAAAGGCATGTGGCGACCCTCTATATATCTGCTTCTCGACTAGTCTTTGTACAGTTGCTGATTGAATGTCTATGTAGGCAAACACGGACCTTGGATCTTCTGGAAAGACGGCGCACGCGAGGGTGAGTTGCGCCGGACGTCCACCTCCTGTTGTTGTTGTTAAGCGTCAACGACATGAGGTAGCGCGGACTTGCCCTGAGGGAATTTGGACCTGAATTGGCCCGCCGAGAAACTCCGCTGCCTTTGTTACCCTATAGTACGTTTCATCGTTTGCATGCTTAGGCATGCGTCATCGCCCTCATACATTATCGCAAACACAGGCTCTCGGCCGCTCCACAATGTCAAGTTCGCTCACTTCACGACCTAGTTCCACAACATGCGTTGGGACACGAAAGAGTCTGAATAGCTCGCCGGTTTAAAGCGGCATAAGATGGCTTAGCAGGCGGTCGCATGCATATGAGCCTCGAAATCTTCACAATGTCGTAACCGTCTGAGATCATGATTTGCAGCGCTCAGAACCTGATTAGTGTTACCTCCCATGGGTTTGCGACAGTGAAAACAACCATAACGAATTTCTGATGGACTACCTACGCGCCTCGCAGGAAAGAAGCGGGATGATGCGTCCTAAGATCTCCACCGCGCGCTGAGCCGTGCGAAATCACCGGAAAAGCGCGCTCCCGGTGCCTGCCGCGCCACGAGGCATGGCTGTTCTACCAACAACGCCCAGGCACGCCCTGCTTACACCCACCACATCCAACCACCCCTCTTCTGTAGGATACCCATGGCGAAACCAGCCGGTATGTTGTTTTTGCTACGTGGTGGGATGATAAGATAGCTCATCCGCTCGCCAGGCCAGAATGACCCTGAACTGTCCCCTTCGTCAATTGGAATCCCGCAAGAGCTGATCGACAAGGTCGTCGACCACGTCGCGGCTCCATTGAGGGACTCAGACGGACACTTGATTCTCCGCAAAGATGCGCAGACTGCTAAAGATCTCTTTGCGCTTACTTTGGTCCCGAGGCTGGAGGCCAGTAGTTCGCGAGTCCTATTTGGTCAGCTCACCATCGGAGACGGAGATCGCACCGTATCGGCTTTCGCGTCGGCTGTGAAGGGCTCGCCAAGAATCTCAGGGGCCATCACATCGCTAACGATCGACCTAGACGACTGCGATGTCTATCGATCTGCGCCGATCGAGGATCTGGAAACGATACTTTCGCACCTGCGCAACATCGTCAAGTTGCGTATCCACGATAATAGAGGAAACACCAGACCGTCGCTGCGCAGACAGAATTACCAGACGGAACAGAGTCCTGTTGCACTTCGAGAACTCCAAGAACTTACATTGTCTTCTCTCGACATTGATGCCGTTCTCCAATGCCTCGCGCTCTTCACCTCAGTCACCGAATTGAACCTGGAGAACATATTCTGCTCCAGCGTTCCGATCTTCGGGTTGTCGAACGACTCTTCCCGTCCTCGCCTGAGGGTGAAGACCCTTCGCATTACTGGTTGCCATCCTGCCCTTGCGGGACTCCTTTCTCAAGTTATCGACACCCAGTACCCAGTTGATAGCATTGGTCTCTACAACGTGTCCTTCGCTCTGGAGTACAAGGCGCTGCGGCATCTTCTCCGCACTGTTGGTAGAGAGACTGCCGACGTCAGGTTGGAGCTCACAAACCGATGGGCGAAGAATCGTACGTGAACTTACCTGTATGCAGTCCATCACTGAGCCAAAATTACTATCCCAGCGCACAGCGTGCATCCAAAAGTACTCTTCTCAGCCCTAGCCGATTTTTGGCAGCTGCGAACTCTCCATATCTTCGAAGATTCTGACGTGGTACGTGGTGATGATAATGCATGCCGAAGTTGCTAGACTAATATAACATCCTCAGGAGGAGCCGGGATTACTACTTTTTTTCTACATGACACCTCATCTTCCGTCCGATCTCCATCGCTTCCGCCTCGTTCTGCGCTTTTACCCGTCGGTCGTTGAACATATCAAGTCTGACGCATTTGTACGCGCCATAGAGGAGTTCCTCGCCAGATATCCGCGCTTGTCCAGCTTCGAAATCTCCGTCGATCTTCGAGAGTACGTTAATCCGATCGACCCTGCTACAGAGGCACGGGAGGCAACCGAAGTGCTGAAGGCTCAGCTGTCCTACGTCTACCGAGACAGAGTATCCTTCGTCACGGCGTGCTCCCCCTACTACGTCGACCTCACCCACCACAAGATCTCATTGGGCACGCTCTAGCTTTCATCAAGTCCTCGTCTTGACTCTCGAGTTCTCTCGACTGCGGTTGTCTAATCTACGTTTCTAGATACCTCCTTGCTTCATGAAAAAAGCTTGTCAAATGTATTTTTATTCCCAACTTGCTCTACTCGAAGCTATGTATTCTCTTCCGCCCCCTTGTTTTGCCTGAGACTGGGATATAAACCCCAATGAACTAGATGGCCGCAGATTGCAGATGTTCCGCCGACTGAGAGTAGAGGTAATGCTGGTCGGATTGACTTGTTTTGTGTGTGTCCGTGTTTTGCATATGCTACATCTTACTTCGGTTCGCAAAATGGATATAAGTAGGCACCACCGGATGAGGTCTCAGAACGGCGCATGTTATCTGAGTCGTGCGAAAGGATTTGCGGAGGATAGCGCCCACGTCCAAAATGCCCAGAAATGCGCGTTAGCTCTTTGCGGCTGTCGCACATTCGCTTCAGCACTATATGAACCTCTTGATATTTCCGTCAACTTCACCATGTTTGAACTGTATCGTTCCTCAAGTACTCCTGATCCGACCTCTCCTTACGTCGTCTATCCCTCAAGCATGTTCTCGTTGGACCTAGGGTATGCGCTATGGTATCCTGAACCCCATGACTCGACAGGCAAGCCCGAGATTGGCGATGTAGGATACGTTCGCCATGGCGCGTTTATTCGCTTATTCAACATCAACACTTCCGAGCCCGACCACCGGGTCGGTTTCTGGAAACCACCGTTCGATATCACAGATCCCCCCACTCCTGACGTCTTTATCCTCGACAAACGGCATAGACCTATCCACCACGGCCACTATCCTAGTCATGGAGTGAAGAAGAAGGAGCTGCATGGGTCTCTTTCGTGAGCATAGCTGGTTTGCGACGAATGCGGCGCACGCTGACGTCGTGTAGTCTTGGTTTCTCCGAGACTGCAGCCGCTGTAAGCGTAGGCTACACATGCAAAGAGACCCAAGGTGCACTGCTAGTGCTACAGAGCGAGGCTTACTCCGAGGCTGTGTTCGAGAGTCGGCGGTTGAAGATCTACATGGCACGTCAGCACGAACACTGGTGCGCTTACGTTCGAGATGTCCTGGGGCACGAGGTAAACACGGAAGACATCGTGCTTGTAGGTGGATGGGTCAAGACATCTGCCGACTGGGCCGCGATGGCGTTCAGCAATCTAACCACAAAGCGCCATGCCGCGCTTCAGGGCAAAGCCGGGCCATTCGCTGGCTTCAGGATCTTGGGGTCGCGCACCAGGGTCCAGTCGGGCCCCAAGATCCATCGCCAAGGGTTAAGGTATCCGAGATCCACAAATGAACCTCCAGCCGAGCTCGAACGAAACCAGTCCATCTTCGTGAGGCGATACAAGATCAAGCGCAGATTTATGGTGCTGAAGACGATCGTTGCTGGTGCGGGCTACCACCAGCTTTCGGAAGATCGTAGTGAGGGTGACGCGAGGGATGGACTCATGGCTGAGGACAATGCGCTCGATGTAGACCTTGAAGGAGACGGTTTGCAGTGGTTGGAAGAAAAGGTAAGCTGTGTTCTGCGGGCAACCAACGAAGACTTATTGATAATAAGCTCATAGGTTATCGATCCTTTGGACGTCCTACTTGACTATATTCTTGAGGTAAGACGACATGACTTTGTCTTCTGAAGTCTAAGTGCGTAACATTGCACAGGTATCAGATGCCGATGTTGCCATCGCCTACGATCAGGACGTCAACAGCATAGTAGGGGTACGTGCTTGTCTTAACAGGCTGTATTATCACTGACCGTTTCCATGGCAGAATAATAGTTGCCCTGTAGACTTTGCGACGTACATCCGCAAGATTCAGCCACCTGTCGAAGTTAAGGATCAATGTGAGTGTCCGTCTAACAAACCTGGTCAGTCGCGTTAATGTATTGGGTAGGTGGGACAATTTCAATATCCGACCTACTATTCAGAGAGCAGTTTGAGAAGCTGGAGCACCGCCTTATCACCGCTTCTGACCTTCGTAAATGGCCCAAGATCACCCTTGACGGTGCCGGCATATCTGCAATGGCCCCTGTCCAGTTTACAGACGACCCCGAGCTGTCCCTCATGTTGCCAACGAAATGGCGATACCTCCGCTTTGATACTCCACCTACGATGGACAGCGCGCAATCTGCCGTCTTTGTCTCTTCTCCAGATGGGCAGCTGTTGGCGGCTGCCTCAGATGGGCGGGAGATAATCATTTGGAGACTGTCAGATGGGCTATCAGTCCAGCGACTAGGGTATGAAGGCCATGTAGGATCCATCACTGCAATTGCTTTCTCGCCAAATGGCAGCAATCTCGTCTCTGGATCTACCGATGCGACCGCAATCGTCTGGAGCATTGCGAGTGGGAAGAAAATCTTCCACTTCGTAGGACACCATCAAGCGGTGGAACACGTTGCATATGCGACCGACGGCACGCGCATTGTGACTGCTTCTTGGGACAGCTCGGTGAAGTTCTGGGATGCCAGAAGCGGAGCGCCGCTATGTCACTTCCCTTTTCGACAACCGATACACGAGCTCCTCTCCTCTCCAGATGGTTCCCGACTCGCTGTGCGACTGGACATGTCCGTGGCGTTGTTCGGCACAGCTTCCGGCGAGCCAATAGTGCGGCTCGCGGTCTTCGAATCCCCCAACCGCGCCAAGGCACATGGCGTCGCGTTCTCACCAAGTGGCGATCGTCTAGTCGTCTTGGCTGTCGACGATGTTGGGAGCGGTGGGCGCATATACAACACTCGCGACTGTACGGTAGCTACGAAACTCGAACGATTTGGCGAGCTGTTATCTGCTGCCTTTTCACCCGACGGTGGTGAGCTTGTAACCGTTTCGCACCACAGCGCGGCCATAATTTGGGACGCACGAGATGGTAAAATGCTAATCGAATATCCTATCGGATCTCCCGGAACTGCAGCAGCATTTTCGTCGGACGGCTGCTTCATAGCCGCCGCGGGCGGTGTCGAGGAAGAAGGGAACATTAGAGCATGGGACCGGGAGTCTGGACAGGTTATGGCCGACTTTGGGTCTCCCGTAGCGGATATCCATTATGTTCGGTTCCTTCCTGATAGTCAGCGGCTGCTCACTGTTTCCAAACAGCGAACAGCTTGCTTGTGGAGCGTCGGCGACACTTTGCGCATACACTAGCACGCGGTAGACTACCGTCAGGCTGTCGTCATCTCGCAGTTGTTGACCACAACCTCGAGAATCAGTTGTATAACCATGTAGATTCGCGAAGGCTGCTGTATATGCGTGCACAATACATTGGTTCGGCAGCTGAACGCGGGCATCTTTGTGCCACAAAACGGCGAGCTCTTGGCGGCCCCATCGTTATTTTGCATTACCGTCTGGCGACTGATAGACGGCCGTACCGTGCAACATTTCATGTGGAGACGAGCGTCGTAGCAGAAACGTCATATTTATCTCATTCTCCGCCGACGCCAAGTACCTTGTCTCTAGCACCACAGACAATATCGCAACTGTTTGGGACGTCCATTATAGGCGGCCAACTGTTCATCTGGAAGGCCACACGGATATCATCAGTGCTGGGGCATTTTTTGCAAACGACCTGCGCTTACTCACCGCGTCTCTCAATGGCAACTTGAAGGTCTGGGATGCCAGGAGCGGAGTGCTAATCTGCAACTTCTGCAACCTTACCCCCATGGGCTCATCTTCAAGTAAGATTCTCGATGACTACGACGATGCTCGCACGTTCCACCTCCGGTGGCGTTCATTTCGCCAATATCGAACCGTCAACGGTGACACTGTACGATGCAGGCCCACCTATCATAGAACTTTGTCACTTACCTCTCCCCTGGGCGGTCTGGTTCTTTCCTTACAGCGGCCTGTTTTTCTTCGACAGTTGCTTCTTCTGTCTTGAGCATGAAGACGACAACGTAGAGCTGATCGACATGGGACCTCAACCAGCGGTTATTCCAAATGTGACCTATGAGGGACGACATGCGCGATATGACTACGTCTCGGTCGATAGCTCACTCGCTGATTGGAACCGTCGGAGGCTACGCAGGATAGAGCTCGCTGTGCGTCGAAAGTACGCGGGCGTGTTTGAGACGCAGACCTCTGCGCGCTCACCGAACGGTACCTTCCGAGCCGATATCGTCGTTGGGGAAGACGAACAGTCGACAATAGTATCGACATCCGATAGGCGTCGTATCGCAACATTTTACCCTCCTCAACCACGGCTGCGCCCGGAAGAGGCCAAGGCCATCTCGTTCCTCTCGGATAATCACACAATAGTCACCGCAGGAGCTAGAGTGGGGCGATATATGTGTGGAACGGGGATACGTTGCGAATGAGGTAGTGAATGACTCGTGAGGCGGATGGTTTGGCGACGGAGGCAGGTGTCCACTTTCGCGAATGCCACCGTCATAGCTACAGAGATGGCAAGAAGTATATGTTGGGTAATAACACTGGACGGGATAACACCGTTGATACGCGCGGGCTGATCAAATGCGAGACGTGTTCAAGGTCCGTTAGGTGTTGAGTTTGCTAGGGCGATCACGCGTGCACATGTCGGCAGAACTTGCCAGCGTACCGACATGAAGACAGATATGCACCTCTCCGATATGGGTTTCTGGGCGAGTTATCCACTGATTTATTTTCAGTGCATGAGCAAGGGTCTGCAACGTGCTTTAGCTTACAAAATAACCCCTTGGCGCGCTGGTTTGTGCCCTTGACGCCTGCCTCTTACCTGCCTTCCAAAATACGGCCCTTTGATAACTTTCTGCTCCGAGATCCACGACCCCGAGCCCCCAAGGCCGGGAGCTTCCATAGTTTCGACGTATCTGGTTGCAAGAAACGCTGTTATGCGAGTAGTTATTGTAGGGCTTCCATGAAATTGAGTAAAATCAAGATAAAATGGATAAAATTAGTCAAGATGGCTGCATAAAGTATGTCATTTAAGAGACTGCTAAGGTCAGAGTAACTGGATTAATAAAAGTACCCTGACACAAGAATTCAGCCATACTTATCATTGTCCTGAACAAGAGCTGTTGAAGTTCGCCTGCAGGAGCCCGCTATACTGACACATTATTTCCAATCAAATAGCTGAAAATAAGTGTGACATAGCCACAGGGATTCATGTAAACCCTCGCCTGTGTTTGCAAACGCACCTGTTTCGGGCCTGGACGTTGAGGGTGAGCGCATGCTTCACGTGACTGTGCGAATAATAAAACAGGTGACGCGCGCGAAGCGCGTCCATGTCCGCTTCTCTTCTGCTGTCGGCGACCAAGTTCCCGTATTGCGTCTTTCGAGAGCTGCGAGACGGCCCTCGCTAACTTCAACCATGTTCATGATCTATCGTCCCTCGCGTTCACCAGACACACCCACCCCTGACAAATCTACCCCGCTGGTCTCGCCTTGCTCGGCCAAGGACACGCCCTCTGGCGTTCGAAACCATAGGCGAGCCGCAGATTGGAGATGCCAGAGGGGACGCTTGTCAGGCTCTTCAACATCAATAACGCGACGCCAGAGCATCAAGTTTTGTTCTGGGACACGCAGTTTGAGATCGTACCGCCGTTACCACCGAACGTGTTTTGCGTCGATTAACGCCTCAACTCTATAAGAGCCGGCCCGTTCTGCGGCCATGGCGTCCAGGAGAGAGAGACCCGGGGATCTATCTCTGTGTGAGTGCAGAACTCTCGGAATCTTGACGTCGTTTTGATGATTCAGATAGTGCTGCATTCGCGGATACGGCCGCAGGCTTCAGCGCAGGTTATACGTGCAAGGACGTGCACAGCACGCTCCTCGTCCTCCAGAGCCACGTTACGTCCGAGACCGTCTTCGAAAGCGAACAGCTCAAGCGGCATATGGTCCGCCAGCGCGAGCACTGACGTTCGTATGTGAAGAACGTTATCAAGCTTGACGTCAGGCCCGAAGATGCTATTCTCGTCAGCGGATGGAGTCGTTCGCCGATTGGGCTGCTACAGTGTTCAGCAACACGAGCAAAGAGCACCGTGCGTAGGTGCAGGACAAGGAGGGAAACTTGTAAGACTTGAGCTCTCTCGGTCGCGGACAAGGGCGCCGTCGGGTCCAAGGGCCCATCGACGAGGTAACAAGGCAAGAAGTACCCGCGGCCTGAAGGGATCCTCTGACTGAGCTTGAGAGGAATCAGTGCACGTTCGTCAAGCGTTACAGGCTGGAGAAGAAACTCAAGATTCTGTACAAGATCGTCGCCAGTGCTGGGTATTACCGGCTTTCCAGAGGGCGGCGACGAAGGTGATATCGGCGGAGGCACCAAGGCTAGCGACGGCGAATTTAGTGAAGATGAACATCACGACGCTATTTCATCATCATTCGAGGTGAGCTGCATTTGAGGGCGTAAGAAAGTAAGATACTGACTGGACCAGTAGGGTGTGCACCCGTTGGACATCCTGCTCGAATACATTCCCTCCCGAGGTACGCCATACTCGATCCTGTGAACAGGCCGCCAATCATACACCTCATAGGTGTGCGGCGCTAGCTGTACCATTGCGCGCGACGAGGACATCGAAAGCATCGTAGGGGTGCGTTGCTACCACAAGCACTCTGATCCTAGATCTGATGCGCCATACAGCACAATGAATGGCCCATAGACTTTGCGACGTGCCCCGCAAGGTCCAGCCGCCGATACTAGTCCAGGTTGAATGTCAGTCATTTCCTGGTATCTGATTGTGGTATACGTGGAATAGTTCTAACGTGTTCCGCAGATGGTTCGGTCTTGAGCCTAGACCTCATCGCTCAAGAGCGAGCCACACTTGAACGTCGTCTTGTCACATCACTAGGTCTGCTGAAGTGGCCACAGCTTAGTCACGAAGACTGCGGCGTCTTTGAGACGGCTGGCGCCAAATTCCCTTGGGAGCCACCCCGCCGTCGGGTCGTGAGCGAGAAATAGACGTACCTGAAGTTTGAAGACGCGGCCCGACCGATGCATCGCGCTTCGGTCCTCTCGCTCAATGGAGGCCTCTTAACAACATCGTGGCGGTCCGGCTCCGTCACTATCAGGAGGACGATGGATGGTCTCCCCGTTCAGCGTCTCGGGATCCCCAGCCCTCCGCTCTCGACAGGCACGTTAAATGTTCACGGGTATCCTCCGAACGCCACCACCGCTGTCGGATTCTCCACCGATGATCTATACCTGGTTTCTGGATCTGCAGACGCAGCTGTAGTCGTCTGGGATGTCCAGTCCGGCGAACGTGTTTTTGCCATTGGTGGTCAAGGCGCTCAGGTGGGTGACGTGAAGTCCACTCTGGACGGCTCGCGCATCGTCAGCGCTTCTGACCACGGCTCAGCCAAGGGTTGGGACGCTAGGTTGGGGTGGCCAATCTGCACGTATGCTCTCGGAGCATGTAAGCGGCATCGTCTTTTCCGCGGACGGTTCGCGATTCGCTGCGAAGATGCGGCACAGTTGTACAACTTGCCGCCTTTGAGACCGCCACTGGCGCGATATTGGACGCCAAATTCTTCCCGGACGGCGAGCGAACTATGGTTTTGGACAACTACCGCGCTGCGCTTGTATACCGCGCGGGTACCCGGGAGGAGCTCATCGAGCCGCATGGACACGGAGACCGAATTAAGCCCCGTGCCTTTGCGCCAGACGGGATCGAGGTCGCCACCAGCTCATATGACGGCATGCTCATCGACTACAAGTCGTTCACAGGAGACATGGCAAAAAGACCATCGCCTCGCGCGGAACCGCGATATCATACTCACCAAATGGGGCGTTACTCGCTGCTGCCGGTCGTGATGGTGAGGTAGTGGTCTGGGATGCTTGGACGGGGCAGTTCGCTATCGAGTTCAAAACGTCGGTCCGCCACCTTTCTGGACAGTCGAATATTGCTCTCGTATGCTAGAGAGGAGCCGTTGTCACTGTGGAACGTTAGTGATGTTTTACATGCGCGTTCAGGGGGCTAGGAGCATTAGTACTTGTTGCTTGCCTCAACCATCTGCGTCAACTCACTGTCTGTTTCTCTGCCACTGTACGTTGAACCTTGGGGTGCTTCGTCAAACTGTCCTTCTGAGAGTAACCGCTCCTGGTATTCGCGATATTCGTGGGAATAACGGAAACTGAAAGCCATTGTTCTCCGGAGCGCCCATTATTGGGCGCTCCGCTAACTACCCACCGACGGAGATAGACCCGTTTCGCCGGGCGAAGGACACGCACATTCGAGAGCTGATGCCAACTGCTTCAGCAGAAAGCTCAACGTTGGCAGATGCACGATACACATTATCGCTCCCTGAATTTCTGCGTCCAAAGTGCATGTGTGAAACTGTCGTGAGAACATCAATCTACTGACGCTCGTCACGTTGCCGACTTCGCATTGTTGTCTCCTGACAATATTTGCTTTGTTATCTCTCATGTTCACAATTTATCGGACTTCAAACCCACAAGCTCCATATGTCATCTACCCCTCGAGCCTGTCCATGTACGGATATGGGTATCCTCTTTGGCATCCTGAGCCGCACCGAACGGGAGAACCCCAGATCGGAGACGTAGGCTATATACACGAGGGGGCATTTGTTAGACTTTTCAATATCAACACCTCTGCTAAGGAACACGAAGTGAAATCCTGGTCTAACCCCTTCGACATCACCAACGACCTCCCGCCAGATGTGTTTTGCGTAGATCAGCGGCATGCCCTCATAGGCCCTGGACGTTTCCCGAGTCGAGGCGTAGAGCAGAAGCAGATACGTGGGGCAGTTACAGGGTGGGTATGATACTATTGGTGGCGCAGATATATCTGAGCTCTTGCAGAGGTCCTTCTACCGATGCAGGAGCGGCCTTAAGTGCAGGCTATACGTGCAAGGAAGTACAAGGAGCGCTGCTGCACCTAAAGAGCGAGGCCTATACCGAGAGGCTGTACCAAAATCGGAGGATAGAGGCGTACATGATCCACGAACATGAACGCTGGTGCTCATACGTGAAGGATGGGGTCGGTCACCGCGTAGAACCGGAAGATATAGTCCTTATCAGTGGATGGGTGAAAACACCAGCAGATTGGGCAACAGCCGCATTCAGCAACACAAGTAAGACATACGAAATGTCACTAGCAGGTCAGATAGGGCAGATCGTAGGCGCGAAACTGTCCGGGTCGCGCACTAGGACACAATCCGGTCCTAAAGCCCACCGACGAGGAACGAAGTACTCGAAGGGCGCGGGCCGAAATTCTACGAAGGACCAGTCTGTATTTGTTAAACGTTACAAGATCAAGAAGATGCTCGGAATATTGCGGGTCCTTATTGCTGGCGCTGGCGGAGGCAGTCTGCCGCCTGGCGACAGAGATCCTGGGACGGTAGCGGGAGTCGTTGCTGAGGAAGAGTGGTCAGGCGATGAGGATCTTGGCCCTGATGATCTTGGGTCCGAGCACGCACTTTTTTCCGAAGGACAGGTTCATTTTTCTCCTGTTGTCAAACGTCGACGATCGCTAAAATGGTAATAGGGGAAAGTCATAGACCCCCTAGACGTCCTTCTCGACTACATTCTAGAGGTAAAGACATTAAGCCTCCACGGGCCTCTGCATCCTCTTACATCTGACATACAGGTATCTGAGGCCAACTGTGCCATTGCGCGCGACGAAGACATAGAAGACATATTGGGTGTACGTCTGTCGCCATTATTCTCGAACTATGACTGAAAAATAACGCAGGGCGATCGCCCTCCGGTAGACTTCTCTACATACCTTCGTAAAAGTCAGCCGCCTGTGCTGGTTGAGGACTCTTGTGAGTAAGCTGCATAGCAGGCTTTTTGATTCATGCACTGACCCTTTATGCCTGTAGACGGATCAATCTCCATACCTGACTTGATGTACCGCGAGTGGATCAGGTTGGAACATCGGGTGATCAAATCATTAGACCTGCGAAAGTGGCCGAAGATCAGCGAGGAGAGGTCCGGAGGCTTGACGCTTGCGCGCATTCAACTTCCGAGCGCCGAAAGGCGAGGCGACCGCGTGCTCGCGAAGTCCACATTCTTGAGATTCAAAAGTCCAACTGAAAGTGACGCGCGTACGACGACGAGCTGCCTTGCGTTGTCTAGCGATGGGAAGCTTCTCGCCGCGTCTTGGCGGACGGTCGACATCATTATCTGGCGAACATCGGACGGCCTGACGCTTCAAAGTCTGGGAGGCCAGGGGCACGCTGATAGCGTTACCGCCGTTGCGTTCTCCCCGGATTCCAGACGCCTGGTCTCTGGATCCACCGACAAGACCGCGATCATCTGGAACATCGGATCTAGCGAGCCCATCATGCGCTTGCGAGGACACACCTACTCCCTCACCGACGTGGCCTTTTCTCCCGACGGTGTACATATCGTCACCGGCTCCGCTGACTACGTCGTGAAGTTCTGGAATGCCAAGACTGGGCTGCCGCTCTGCACGTTCTCGCTCGATTCGCCAATCCGCAAACTTGTCTTCTCACCAGATGGTTCGCGGTTGGCGGCCATGCTAGAGGACATGGTCGCCCTCTACGACGCAGGTACACCCATCGTGCAGCTTGGCGTCATTCGTCGACACGATGTCAAGGACGTACGTACCGTGGCATTCTCTCCTACCGGCGACCGAATACTTGTCTACGCCGGAGGTCGCGTTGGGCGCATATACCGAGTGGACAGCTGCGAGGAGGCTCTGCGACTGGAGGGGCAGAACCGGGAAATCGCTGCCGGAAGCTTTTCACCGGACGGCTATAGAGTGGCGTCTGTTTTAGTCGACAATCTTAAGGGCATGATGTCCCTGCAAGACGCTTCGAGAGGGGCCGTACACTTCGAGGGCAGGATTGGGTCGCGGGGAAACGCGGTGGCGTTTTCTCCAGATGGTACGTTTGTTGCCGCTGCTGGAGATATCAACGTCATCGTCTGGAACGCGAGGTCGGGGGAGCTGATCGCAAACATGACGGATTTGGCACCGCGGATCTCTAACATTTTGTTCCTTCCGGATAGTCGAAGGGTTCTCTTTGCGAGAGAAGGAGGTCCCATAGACATTTGGAACGTCGCGGACACTCTACGAATACATTAGCATGTCAAATTGAACAAGATCGAACTTGGATTTGCACATGTGTACTTATTCCATACTTTGGTTCTGAAGGTTATGAGATGCATCTCTAGAATCTAGACGAGAAACTACAGCAGACTAAATTTGATACGAGAGCTGATGAAAGGTCATTAAGCAGCCTGAGGCATATAAATTTTGTGGAACGATGATTCTTGTAGGCAAGAACGGTATTTTTCAGACCCATCCCCATGGGTAAGCGAGCGAGTCAGTTTAGTCGTTGCTAACACATCTACATCCGCAAGCATTTTGCCAAGAACTCGCGTCCGCCGTCCACTGAGGCAAACTCTCTCGGTGCTCTCGCGGTTGAATGTCATTTAAGGGAAGCACTCCAGAGTTGTTCAGTCAATGAGATGCAGTGCACAAATGCCATATATAGTCCTGTCAGATAGTAGGCGAACACTGCAGAAGGTAATAAAGAATGGCTTGTTAAATCAGAGACCGCGTGAAGAAATATTTCCAAGCACTCTTCATCCGTCCGAAACCTCAACTGTCAGCGGTAGATTAGGCTTTTTGCCGTTAGGACCCGCGGTCGGATAGGCCACTCCTGAACGGTTCCAGAAAATGCTCGCAGATTCGCCCTTCGCGAGCGAAAAACGGAAGGAAGAAAGAAGAATTGCCAATACGACCTCTATAAATAACACGCACGTTAGAATTCGTAGCGAGAGAACCAGAGGCAGGTACGCACTCATTTCAAGCCGAGAGAACTTAAACCCGCTGCGAGAAGATGTGAGACGCCGAATGCTGGGCGAACTTGAGACACCAGACCTACATGCATGATCGTCCGCCACCGAGGAACTGTTGGATTTTGGGCTCGTGCGCTCGCACGCACATGTCTCGGGATGACTCAGATTCCTATTGGACAGTATTTTATTGGATAGCGCGTTCATTATTTCGTTCCTGACTCACCAGTTGCTAAGGCACCTGCCGCTTTCCTTATTTACTCGCTTTTCCCTGTCGTGCACGCTCAGAGACTTCCCTTCTTCTGAGCGTGCGTATATCCTCTCATTACGGACACTGTAGGGTACTGACTGTATTGCAGTACGGACTGAGCATCCGTTCTGCTAGGTAAATACATCACAGAGAGACTTCCCTTCTTCTGAGCTACGGACTGAGCATCCGTTCTGCTAGCCTCAAGCGCGCCCGACAGTCGAAGCCGGGCCCTGCGTGTGAGAAACTCACTGCGAAGAGTTTCTAGAGGAACGCCATCCTGCAGCGCGTTGAGCTAACCTGCTTATGCATGATACCAGAGAGCTGTGCTTACAAATTTGAGTAGACACCGGGCACTTTCGCCTCCATAACTGCCTGCGGAATCGAGTTCTCGAACCAGCGCTCAGGCTTCCACTGTCAGCGGTTTCACCCCAGATCGCTTTGTTGCGGTTGCACGAGTAGATCGCAGTAGCGACCGTCGTGCCTTTCGGGATGGGGATCGACGTGACGGACGAGCCGTTGTTGCCAGTCAGAGGCGGCAGAGTGACGTCATGCATGGCTCTGTATCAAGGTTAGCTACATATTAGATAAACAAGCGAGAGACAGAACGTACTGGAGAGTGACAATGGGCACGGGCGGGTAGAGACGCAAAGTCTCTTGACAGACGGCGTCCACGTACGGCAGTCCCTCAAGGTCGTCGTAGCCAATATTGTGACCTCCGTTAGCCGCGCGTGCTTCCAAAATCTCAGCTCTCAGTCGTCTTGAACATCGGAATGCAAGCACAGCAGATGCAGAATTCTGGCCAGGGCATTTGAGGTGGTGTCGGTACCTGCGGTTGTGAGCGTCCTACGTGGCGTCAACTAATCGAGTGATACAACACGGGTCGCAGAGAAACCCACGACATCTGAGCAATTAGCTCTTCTTCCGGCATCTTGTCTTCCTCCGAGGCCATCAAGTTCGCCCGTACTATAGATCTGATCAACGTCTAGCACAACTCCGACTGTACGGGCACTTACGCAGCACATTCATGAGATCTTTGCCCTCCTCCATCATGAATTTGAGCTCGCTGTCATGGTTGCGGAGCGCATTCTTCTTCTGAGCGAAAATCATCCGCGTGGTTTCGTCCATGGTGTTGATTATCCGCTTCTTCTCTTGCAGCGCCGGACTGGGAATGAGCCAGAAGGACTTCCGGACAACTTGCTCGAGCGCCGGGTAGCGTTCTTGTAAGCTAACGAGCGGGCTCCAAAAAGAGCTGAACAGACAAAAGCTAACCAGTCGCGAGACCGTCGGCCTGGGACGGTGAGTGTAAGATGACACACACAAAAAATAGCTGCGAGAACTCACATGAGGGCTCTCAGCGCATCTTCATACGCGCTCGGGACGTCTTCGATAAGCGGGTCGAATAAAAAGCCGAGATCAACGAGTTCAAGCGCCGTGCGGCCCATCCAGCCAAGAACGTCCACCTCGTCCGAAGAAGAGACCTCGAGTTGATTCGCAATACCTTTGCGAAGCTACAATGAAGATATTGAAGACGAGTAACTGTCCAGACAGAGTTTCACATACCCTATGAACTGTCTCGTAAGATATTGGTGTCATCTGCCGCATATTCGCAATGGAGAATACAGGGTTTGAGTGCTTAATAACCCTGGGCGAAAGGCTAATTTACGGCCGCTGTGACTCATTCCCGGTTCGCTCCGTTGTAAATACATGAAGGGGGGTCTTTCCTCGTTGCATGTAATTAACTCCTGTATCGTGCACTAGCATACACTGCATACTTTCCATCCTACGTGTTCCATACGGCTCGGTTGCCGTCATATATTGAATGAGGAAGGCATCCAAGCTACACCAATGATGTGCCACTACCGTATCCGCATTACATCATGGATGCTACATAGTTGAAGAGGTCCTGTTTCGAAACGCATCAGAAGAGTTCGACCGTCAGAAAGAAAATGAGTCTCCTCGAGATCCCCGTCGCCTTCGCCCCGCACAATCTTTGCGAGAAGAGCCCAAGACTTCGCGTCGCACACTTCGACATCTCCACAGGAGGCACCTAAGGCAACATAATCCCCTTTCGGACAGTATGCCACGCAAGATATCTCGTTCGACGAATTGTAGACATGACGCAGCTGGCCTGTCCGTGAGTCATACACCGCTAAAGCGGTTCTGCCCGCGCCACAAACCGCCGATACCTCGGTCCCGTCTGCGGAGAATGTAACGGGGTGCGAGAGTTTTTCCGAGTGGTCGATAGTGAGAAGCTCTTCGCCAGTGACCGCGCTCCAAATGTTCACCTGTTCGTTCACCGATCCGGTGACAATGAGATCTCCTTGGTGAGACATCGACCAGCGGAGGTAATAGCCCCTGCTATTATGCTGCAATGTAGCAATGTGCGTATAGGTGCGGATATCAAAGATGCGACAGGAGTGATCCTGTTCAACGTAGCAAAGCGAGCTGTCCGGAGAGAATGCGACATTGTATATGTGTTCATCAGCACCTGTGTCGAAGGAGTGTAGGCAAACTCCAGTTGAGGCATTCCAGATCTTTACCGCGGCGGATCCCTCACCGCGAGCGCCAGTTGCAATGAGCGTGCCATGAGGAGTGTAAGCGACTTGGTTCACCTGCCTACCGCGTTCGAGATCTTTAAGGCGTAGAAGTACACGGCCGCTCCGGATGTCCCAGACAATCGCGCTCTTGTCATCAGATCCAGAGACGAGGGTGCAGTTATGAGGAGAGAATGATAGAGAGGAAGCATTGTTCGTGTGGCCATCGTGGCGCAGGCGTTGGACTAGGAGACCGTCAGAGAGCCGCCATATGAGGATTTCCTTACTCTTGAACGATGCCGCCAGAAGCTTGGTATCCTTTGACATGGCAAAGGATTCGCATATTTCCGATGGAGATCGAGAGTCAGAAAAGCTGAGCAGCTTCAGTTTGAGGGATCGTGCCGGCCCTTCTGCGGGGCCGAGGAAGGCGCATCCGTCCTCCAGGCGGCCCGCGTCGTCAAAAGTGATGTCTAACCATATAGATGAGTCGGAAGCGATGATGGCGCGCCGCGCGAAAGCACGTTCTCGTTCGTGAGAGATCACATCCTCCAAGCACAGCGAGCCAACTGCGAAAGAAATCACTACGATTAAATGCCGTCCTTACAAGCAGATGAGAGACTTACGCTTGCCGTCGACCTCAACCGGGGGTTGCACTTGACGGAGGTAGCTTGCGAAGTCAACTAGCCGATTGCCACCCTAAGCAGGGGTCAACACCTGCACTCCCATAAAATATTCGCGGACATACGACGATACTATCAACTTGTTCGTCGCTCACGATGGCAACCTCCACGTTGGTAGTCTGCAATCACAGACCTCTCGCTTAGCATAATCTAACTGACGGAGGAGTAGACTTGCCTCCAGGATGTAATCAAGAAGGATGTTCAGCGGATCGGCAGCCTCGCCCTGCTAATCTCATCAGCTCGCGCAACTCGTAAAACACCTTGGTGAGGCACGTACCTCGCCCACAAGCTCCCAGATGTCTGAACCATCGAGCTCCTCCACCTCCTGCACCACAATTTCTTCCTGTCTCAAAGCTTCTCTCCCGTCTTCCGGACCCGGAAGCCGATGATGGCCCGCCCCGGCAACGATCTTCCGTGGCAGCATCGGCCGCTTTCTTAACATTAAACGCCTCAAGAAGACACATTGGTCTCTCTTTGTGTCTGCTGGGCGGACGCCGGACGCGTTCTCTGCATAGTGCTCGCCGTGCCGGTGCATTTTTGGACCAGTCACGGAGCTCGTGCGCTCGCCGCCCATTTGGATCCCTGCAACGCCGCCAGCACGGCCTTCGACTGAGACACTGGTACTTGTGCTCATGTTGCCGAATGCAACCGTTGCCCAATCGGCCTCGGTCTTGACCCACCCGCTAACCACGACGAGGTTCTCCTGCTCGACTCGATGACCGAGCACGTTTCTGACATACGCGTGCCAGCTGTCGTGGTGCCGCAGAATATATTTCTCCAGAATTCGGCTTTCGTATATCGATTCGGCGTACGCCTCGCTCTTGAGCTCGAGAACCGCGCCCTGCGCTGCCTTGCACATGTACTTGGCGCTGAGGCTCGCGGACACGCCTGTACCGGTCGTTCTGCAGGCTGTGAGTGAATATGCGTCTATCGAGATAGACAATCTACTCACGCGTCCGCTGAGGCATGCAATCCCTTGGTCTCGACTCCATGGCTGCAATAATGGTCGGGAGCAAGCGGACGACGTCTGGAGTCGATCTGGAATACGTTTGCGGGCAAGGGTTCTATATTCTCGAACGGCGTCGGCCAAAACGTCACCCTCTTTTCAGGCGCAGAGGTATCGAGGTTGAATAGCCTAACGAATGCGCCCTCGCGCATGTAGCCCACGTCCCCGATCTGTGGTTCACCCGTTGAATGCGGCTCGGGATACCAGAGGGCACGGCCCAGGTGGAGTGTCTCGAGACTAGATGAGTATATCTCGTCCGGGGCGGATGGGAGACGACGGGACCGGAACATTGCAGCTCATATGGAGTATGTAGCGCGATATCGTAGAGCAGGGATGACAATGCGAAGTGAGCGTGGTGCGCGCCCTGGAGTTATAAGCCCGTGACTTGCAACTTCGGCGTTCGCCAACCTCCAGCGGTAACCACCGGTGTTCGCCGGTGGCCATTGGTGTTTGCCGGCGGTCCTTGCCATATACGGGTGCGTCGCCGTGAGCGCTTGTGAACACCACCGTTCGTTGTCCACTGGAACCCATCGGAATACAGCAGCAACTGGTGAATATTGCTGTGTATCAGTGGCAAGTAGTGGGGTATGTTGGGATATACCAGTGTTCAGCATGTCATGCTGGCTGCCACTGGTATTTGGTTCGGTCGATTCACATGGCAGGTGGCAGACACCACCAAACACCAGTGACATCCACTGGCAGGCAGCAGCCACTATCCATCAGCATATGCTGTTTATTGTTAGTATATGTCATTGAATAATAATTTTTGGCATTTTTCACTGGTCTTTGGGTAGAAGTGTGTGACATTGGGCCATGGTGTGTGACTTGCTTTCCAGGTTGGGCTAACTCTCTTGAACAAATTGTTTTAAGACTAGTAACTGGCAGGTTTGGTCTCATGCTTTGTGCATAGATGGCTTATATTACACATATTCTCACTCAGAAAATATACATTTACCTGAGAATCACAACAACAAGGTTCATAGCTGTTGAAATATTAATGTGACTGCTGGCAGCCTGCCCCCACTGCCTGATAGCTCATTCCTGAACTTATAGAAAGTTTA